>NC_136495.1:132079264-132154264 GCF_053919585.1 Euprymna scolopes
AGCTCTCAATTCAGAGCGCTTACTTTGATATTTGTGCCGATTCTCATTTCGCAGAAACACCTCTCAATTACCAGCACCAACGAAAAAATTATGGGATAGTTAGCACCATTATATTCATGATAATATGGAGTCGCCTGGCACTATGTAAGCTAGAAAACACTTGTAGATAACACTAGGGACCTATCACCTTCATATTGCGACCCCTAACCAGGACCGCAACATTGGCGACGTAATGATTAGAAAAAAGAACGCACAAGGAGCTCTTTTGGATAAACAACTTACTTCTGTTCACTTCTTTGAAAAAGCAATTAGTGGTTCCACAAATGTTTTCAACGACAATAAATAACATCACCCTGAAAAGGTTTATTTTAAAAAAAGCTGTGAGAAAAAATATATACAACACTTTTTATTGTTAAAAAAGAATTAACCTAATTCATTTCTAATGTTCGGTTTGTGCAAATGTTGCAATTTCTGAAATAAGACATTTTTTTATTGCTCCATAGTTTTTTTTTTCTTTATCCAAAAGCCTTTATTTTTTGGACTGTTTGTTTAAAGTGAACGTTTACGGTTTTAATCACACAAAGGAAAGATAAAAGAAACTATTTTTCCCCGTGGGCTGACCGATTTTGCAAAGATTGCTTGTGCAAATATTTTCATTTTTTTCTCTTTGCAAGAAGTCATATTCGTTTTACAGTGCATATTTGAAAGAAAAACACTTTTTTACTTTGGCCAAAAATGTCTCTGTCGATAATCTGCATGATTTTCGTTTTTTCAGTAAAACAACGAGGAAAGAAAAAAGTATACCAATTCTACGAAGGATTGAAACCGCATTCATTTAATTACGAGAATTCATAACACAATGCGTATACTCGACTGGGTTTTTGCTTTCAATTCGTTTTATTGTTCTAAATTCTTCTGGACGCAAAGTGCTTCTTTTTTTTTTCGATAAAAAGCTAAAATAAATTCTCAAGAGTCTTTTGTTCTATGTGGAAAAGTTAACATTTTTTGATGTTAAGATCACATGACGCGAATATTAATTTGGCATATCTTCTACGAAAAGTCGCGGATTTTCTGTTTATCATTTCATATACACAGGTTTGTCTGGTGAGTCTATTTATTTTTAAAGAGCTTTTAAGACAACTAGTTGAAATGATACGTTCATAGCAGACTCAGACTTTGGAATTACAGAAACAAAGAGAAGACGGAAAAGGAGGAAGAGAAGCGTAAAGAAGAGAAAATAAGGCAATTCAACAACAAAAAAAAATACTGGAAATGCAGTCACAGGCAAAGAAAAATGGAACTAATTGCTAAGATAGACAAGAATCCTACTAAATTATGATTTTTATATGGAGTTCCTTCAGTCAAAGAAATTGGGACACGCAGACCGGCTATCCTGGTTAATACCAAAGAATCGAGAACCACTTGAGGACTCCGTGATCGCATCACTACGATCAGAAAGAGATTGTAGTTCGATCCTATGCAAAACCGTGAAAGAACTTCCCGTTACTCTGGATCATATAAAGAAAGAAGCCGAAAGCGACAATTTTATAAGAGAAACCAAGGAAAAACTTCAGACTGATGAACAAGTAGTGGCATTAATATCAACATATGGCCAAGTATTATTATATAGGGAGAGGTAGGTTTTCCAGCGATCCTCCAAAAGAAAATCTTAAGGAATTTTCACACAGGACACCTTGGCGCTACCAGAATAAAAAAATTTACTTGAAAAATATGAACAAAGGATATTGAAGAAAAGATGGAAGCATGCGGAGGATGTGCACTAGCTGCTAAAGCGCAACCAATTCAATTTAGCCCATGATCCAAAGCTGACTACCAATGGTCACGGATACACGGGGATTATGCGAGATCACTTGATGCACATTACTACCTCATAGTAGGCAGCTTCTCTAAGGTGTCTGAAGACTTTAGGTGGAAAAGCCCAACTACTGACTTTACTAAACAATTCTTCATGACTTATTCGCACGGTTCCGCGTGGTCGACTGTTTAGTGTCCGATAACGGCACTCAGTTAACATCGGGGGATTTTCATGGAGGACTTCCAAGTGGACCATATCATAACTCCGACTTAGCACCCCAGATCAAACGGACAAGCCGAAATATTTGTAGACACCTTGAAGAAAGCATTGAAGAATACAAAGGATACTCCATCCAAAAAAGCCTTACAACAATTTCTTCAAGTGTGCCGCATAACGTCTAATGAGAATACACCACCCCAGATGTCTCCGGCAAAAGTGATGCTCGCGAGAAAAATACGGCCAATCTTTGACAAATTACTACACTACTTTCATTTTTTTCAATTTAATTTTTATTTTTTACTACTCGCCTGAGGATGACCAATGGTGGTCGAAAACGTTCGCGATTATGGGAAATTTCTTTTTTCCCTCGGAAAAAAAACGTTCGGAAAATGGTCCGACAAAGAGAAAACGAGGATTACAAGATCAAGCAAGAGTTATCTGTGCTATTTAATGAAACCTGCATCAAAGAAAAAATGCTGCCTAAATATACTATATATATATATATATATATATATATATATATATATATATATATATATGTATGTATATAGTGGGTACAAAAGTATTTGGTACATTAGTTTTTTTTTCATATTTCTCAAATAATGTCAACTATATTTGAATGCAAAAGTATTTAACACATTTATCATTATTTAGTTGTATATCCTCTGTATTGCCTTACAGCCTCCGGACGCTTTCTATACCTGCCTACTAGTTTCTCATAATCACTGGCTAATGATTTCAGTCATTCTTCTTTGAAAATTTTCTTCAATTCCTTGATATTCTTGAAATCTCTTGTATGCACCCTTAACTTAAAGTTCCCCAAACATTTTCGATCGGATTTAAATCGGATGACTGGCTAGGCAACCTTTAGAACACTAATCCCATTATCCTCAAACCATTTGTGCTTGGGATCATTGTCTAGTTAGAAGATAAAACTCACTGCCCAATCCTAAATCTGCGGCGCTCTTTCGTGTATTTTGCTCTATTCATTTTCCCTTCTACGTTTAAAATTTCTCAATCTGTATTTGCAGAACAGCAGCCACAAATCATCACACTTACACCTCCAAATTTTACAGTGGTAAATGATTTAAATTTTGTGCCGTTTTTTTCTCCATACACGGGTGTGCATGTTTCTTCCGAAAGGTCAATTTTAGTTTTATCTGACGAAAAAACTTTGTTCTAGAAGTCATCCGATTCACATTGATATTTATAAACAAATTTCAAACGATCTTTCACATATTTAAACCTCAACAATGGAGTCTTTGTCGATGATTTAGAATGCAGGCCTGTACGATTCAATGATCTCTTGAGTGTTCTTGCTTACTTCAATACCTGCTTTCTGCAAATCCTTCTGAATTTCTGAACGACTCAGAACTGGTTGTTTCCTCACGTTACAAACAATGCAACGAGCAGTAACATCGTATAATTTACATTTCTTGAGTAACTTTTAGTATTACCACCCGCTGTTTTTCAATTTCTCAGGACAGCCCTTACTGTACTTACCACCAAATTTAGTTCTGAAGATATTTTCCCGTATCCCTATCCATCTTTATAACTTGTTATGATTTCCTGGCGCATATCATTAGTCAATTCGTTTGTTTTGACGATTTTAAAACAGTAACGAAAGAGGCAACTTGCGCAGTGTCTGAGAGCTGTTATTAACTGACCTATAAGGAGCTCAAATCCTGTGATACTTGAAATGTAATCAGTTTGTATATACTAATTCGAATGTATTAAAAAAAAACTTTCTCATAAATATTTTTTACAACAAAAAGTTTATATGTGCATTTCGAAGATATTTTTATTAGGTTTCAGATCATATATACAGATCCTTTGCAAACCATTTGAGACAACTGTAATAAATTTATATTATAAAATTATAAAGAGTTGTTTTGTGGTTTCACAAATAAGATTTAATGTCTCAATTGGATGGTAAGGGTCGTTTCATTGTTAGTCACGGAGCAGCAAGAAGATAGAAGAACTTTTCACGAGGAAAAGGCATGAAGCATATATTCTTCTTCTTATATATGAACTGTAAAATATTCCCGTGCGATAATTCTGATACAACATGATTCAGTTTACACGTTAATATCATATTCTCCTGGCTAAACAACATAATAAGATTTATATGTTTATTACATGTCCGTTAAAGAACAGTATCTCACATCCACTAGATAACACATGATACATTTTAATATATCTCTCTGTTAATATAATCTGCTATAATAATAATATAATATATTATAATAATAATATAATAATAAAATCACTAAGAGAGACAACTCTATTTCGTCAATTTTTATTAATTACCGAAATGCCATGCATTCATATTTAATTTTAAGCTTTCAACGGTATCTTATTTATAATAATTCAGTTCAATTTCCTATTAAGTTTTTTTTACCTTTATATTTTGATTTCATTTATTTTAATCCATCCTAATCTGTTTGTCTCCATATCTTGCAATAACTTACTATTTTTCATTCTTGCGTTATTTAACTCGGGCATTATTTTATTACTCATAACGATGATTAAAATTAAAATCACTTCTATTTTTCTTACTTAAATTTTTTTAGTTAAGTTGATGATTTATTTATTGCATCATTTTAAAATCTTAGTATTAAATTTATAATTCTCTTTCCACACATTACACCCTCGAAATCTTCTGTAAATATTTTCCTTTTTTATATTTATTTTAAGCTGGTTTTTGGCATCATAAGAAGAATTTATGAAAAAAGGTCTTTCAAGCTTTATCTACTATTGATTATTTTAATTAAAATCCTTTTATTCCAACGTAGATCCGTTACCCAGACGCCTTATGCAGTTGGGTACCTCTTACATCTATCATTATCCTCATACCGATTTGGTTCATTCTCTGGTCCAATATTAAATGATGCAACATGGTTTCGGTATGTCCTTAAAAATATTCCGTTCCCCCAGGTATATCTTTTTACTATTATCCACCTAAAATTCACATTTATATACAATTTAAGAAATTAAACAATTGCCCTTCAATGGACATTCGTTAGGTATCCTACAGTTACATTTTCTCGCCTATTATTGTTCACCCGATTCGGTCCTATTATTATTATTCCCTGTTTTGTTTATTTTGCAATTATTAGAACCTTTTATAGTATTACCTCGATCGGCAACGGTTGAGAATGAAAGGTTAATTGTGTTAGTTTTGTTTATTTTACTTAATCTATTTTGGAGTGGGGATTTCGTATCAATTATTTTGTAAAACACTTTAGGGATATTATTTTATATATGTCCACTGAAAGGAGGAGTGAACCATACTTGTTTTTGCGCCTATTTCTTTTATTCATATTATTATATCTTTCTACATTATATTTGATTTCATTCATTTTATTTTTGTTCGTTACATAATTTATCTATTTCATCTTCATGTTGTATGATATTATGTATATTTGTTCTGCTATTTTTATTATCCACCTTACCTTGATATCCTGATATAATTAAAGCATATTATAATAATCCTTATTCTCGTTTTGTGATTACCTTTATATTCTATTTGATAAACTGGGGATAATAGATTCTTGCTTAGGATGATTAGATGTGTAATGTATATAAACCAGTGATTAGTTCGGTTTGTGGTTGCCATTTAGAGATATTTCTATTTACTATTTTAAAAATGCAGTCTACTGTTATTTCTAACTTAAGTTCATTAAATATAGTTTAATTTTCTTTCTAGTTTATTTCAATAATTCGATCGCTTAACTAATATTAATGCATCTTCTCTATATAGAACTCTATTTATACCCGGTATGTTTTAATACATCTCCGTTAGTATGCACAGACCTCCTAGGTGAGTTCTCTGTGCGGAGTCTGGAGGACCTATTGTAACATCAAAATGGTTTTCTCTATGCTCCCTTGACCATAATTCGTTATAATATCTAATTAAGGTTATATATATATATATATATATATATATATATATATATATATATATATATATATATACCTGGAATGCTCTAAAAGGTAATGTTTCCTTTTTTTTTACATTCCGCTCCAATAGATCAAAATGGAATTGCAAATTACGTTTTAATGACTGACCTTATGCATTAATGATCTGCAGATTTTGAGGGTGTGAGACTTTAAGAAAGAAACCCTTGTCAACTGAGAAACACTTTATGCCTCGAATTAGTAAAATAAATGTCAAGGTTATGTTTTTAATCGTTAGCATTTCTACAGTTATTCAATTATAGTGTCCTTTTTTTTGCATTCTCATGTAAAATCTCTATTCGTATAAACATTAAGTATGCAGGTATATGGTCATGAAATTTTATGTATATTACTCACACATTAATTAATATATCTGTCACTGAAACATATATCGACACAGCTGCGAAGCGTAAGACCTTGTGAAGTGGGTTGCATTGAATTTCAATTAGCAGATCTATTTTTCGATTTTAGAACATACTGTATATAAACACGCATATATAAATATATATACATATATATTAGTGATGGGACGATTCTAGTATTTTCGATTCCGATACAATTACCGATTCCTTAATCAATTAGCGATTCCAGTACAATTATCGATTCCGATTCCGATTCTGTACGAATCAATAATTACGCATTTTACTATTTTTCACGATTTCTGTAAAAGAAACAAAAAACACAAACGTAAAATTATACTTGTAGAGAATGGTTTATTGGGTTTAGTTTTACCGGTATTTTAAAATCAATATATATTTATTATTTTATTAATATTACCATAAATGAAAGATTTTGCTTTAAACATAATCAAATAAAAAAAGCAAAACCATTATTTTGGCATCAAATTCATTAATGTCGAAATACTATTCTGATACTGATTCCGATACCCCCAATTTATCGATTTTTCCGATTCTCGATTCAGATTCCAATCAATTGTCCCAACAAATATATATATACAGGGTCATTAGCATTTATCGTTACAAATTAAAGTGGTTATATTTAGGAAATTAAACAAAATTTAGAATTTTTGCAATTATTGTAGAAAAAGCAATAGAAAATTAATACACAAAATATTATGTCCACCATCTGCGCCAATAACTACTTGAAGACGTTTAGTAAAAGCCTTACATGTGTCACGAATTACTTTCTGGGGGACTTTGCCCCACTACTTCTGCATTTTGACCTTCAGAGCTTCCAAACCTTGATGGTAAGTGGGCGAAACCTTGCTCTCAAGGTATGACCAGATCCAAAAATCAAGGGGATTCAGATCGGGGGAAGATGGAGGTCATTCCTCTTTGGGAATGAAGTGCGTGACATTCTCGGAAAGCAACTCCTGAGACTTTTTGGATCCATGTGATATTGTGTAGTCGTGCTGAAAAGACCATGGACGTTTTTTTTAGTGCTTCTGTGTCCAGGGCAACAATGCGCCAACGAGGATGTCATCTTGATAGTTTTGCTGGTTAAATTTCACCCCCTGGTCAACTCTGTCACGGATCATTGTTTCCTTGTCATCACTCGGGATACTTCGTCCCCATCCCTCGACCAAACTCGATCGTTTTGGGTGTTAAAGTGGTGTTCAACATCAAATTTCTTCTCATTACTGAAAACGAGATTTGGTAGCGTACCATCCTGAATGCCGAAAGAAGAATCCGGCATCTTTGGAGTCGTTTATCAACAACTTGAGCAGAAAGGTGTTGTTTCTTGACATGTTTGGATGAAGACATCATCAGGTCCTTTCGGAGTACATTTGGCATGGTCCCATACGACACTCCCGACTCTTTAGCCAGATTCTGGATGGATCTATTAGGATTGCTCCTGATCTTTTAACTGATTGATTTAAAAAGTGTAGGGGTTCTAGCTGTTCCAGAGCGACCTTGCCCTGGCCTATTCTGAATGGCTTCCGTCTTCGCAAAACGTTTTAAAGTCCTCCATACCAGCATTCTGTTCACTTTCAGGTTCTTACAGATATCCGTCCTGGAGTTTCCAGCTTTAA
This sequence comes from Euprymna scolopes, assembly GCF_053919585.1. Lineage (NCBI taxonomy): Eukaryota > Metazoa > Mollusca > Cephalopoda > Sepiida > Sepiolidae > Euprymna > Euprymna scolopes. The sequence goes on from NC_136495.1 coordinate 132,087,253, forward strand.
ACAGCCCAACAATTGCAGTCCGCTTGACTAAAATACGACTCATGGTTATATTCTGGTATCTGAAAGTATGAAGATTCATGAATAAGTATAAAAAATAGAGGAATACCGAGAAAAATGATTAAAATTATAGTTTGAAATAGACTGTAACGCTTAAATATTGATGACCCTGTATATATATATATATATAGTCTGTTTATTATCCAAAAATTATTGGTTTCAGTGGAATCCCAATTCAAAGAGACCATTTCAGCAGACCAAAATAGGAGCGATATTGGAACGAGAGTGAAGATTACATTCGTTTTCAGACATCATTTGCATTTTAGACACTTTGTAAATATAACTATCTACACTGCGTGTCAAATTATTAACGAGATAAAAAAAATTTCAGCAGTTTTAGAAACTTACCGGTAGTTTCGTATCAAAAGCTTCGGAAACGTTGACAATGCTGAGCTGCGCGTGCTGTGAAATTTTTGTACTGTTCCACGTAAACAACTTGCCATCGTAATTGCTGAATCCAGCGTATTTGAGGTGTGTCAAATTATTAACAAAGCAATTTTTTGTTAATGAAATGGGTCGTAAAGGTTGTTTGAGTAGTCCTGAAAAGAGTACTATTACATAACAGCTAGCAAAAGGTAAAACTACCCTCGAAATATCGAAAATGATAGGAAGGTACCATCAAACTATGAAGGACTTTGTCAAGGACCCTACAAATGTGCCTACGAGAGGTAAAGGTAAATCTAGAGTTGTTTCACGCCGTTCTCTACACCAAATTAAACGTTAAGTTGTTAAGAACCCTGGGCAGACAAGTCGAGAAGTCTTTAAATTAAGCCGGATTGAAGAATGTCTCAAAAAGTACTCGATGTCGCCTTCTGAAAAAAGTGGCGAAGTCTGCTAAACCTGTGATAAAGCCTCCATTAAAGCAACATCATATACAAAACCGATTGAAATGGGCAGAGGACAACATGAAAACGGATTTTTCCAAAGTTTTGTTCATGTATGAAGTGCGTGTCACTATTGATGGCCAAGATGACTTGAGCAAAGGATGGGTCTTAGATGGACGACATCGTCATCAGAAGTTATGACGCCAAAAAGATGGTGGTGGGATAATAATTATGGCTGGTTTTATTGGAGGTAGTTTAGGTGGCCTATGGGATGTCCTGGAAGGCGTAAAAATGACGTGAAATGCTTGCATAGCTTTTATGAAGGAGCACTTTGAACCATGGCTGAAGAAGCAAAAGTTGACGTTCCGAAGAACCATTATTTTTATGCAGTATAATGCTACCTCGCATGCAGCAAACAAATGCAACGGTAATTGGGATTCTCTGGGCTACGGAAGATTGAGTGGCCTACGAATTCATCAGATTTTAACCCAATTGAGAACTTTTGGAGTATCATGAAACGACGCCTCTATGCAACTGGATGTCAATTTAAGAGCAAAGATGAGTCGTGGGGTGCTCTCCAAAAGGTATCGCGAAGAATAACTGTTGACGAAATCACAAATTTAACTAATTCTGTGGACGAAAGTCTTTTAGAAGTCATTCATAAAAAGGGTCGCACATCCCCTACTAATTATGTCAACGTAGAAATTGCTATGTAGTTATTGTGCTCTAAGCATTGTTCCTATTTCATTTAATGTTTGAAAATTATTTCAATAAACAAATTATGGGTATAAGTTGTTTTTTTTTCAACCTCATTAATAACTTGACACACTGAACTCAACGCATATTCTTATCTTCTGCCATAGTTTTGCTAATACTGCTTTAAATAGTTTTATTTTCTGACTGGAGTAGCTAAATAGTATTGTAAGCCCTTCTGAAAGTTTCATGCATTTTTATTCACTCGTTCCTTAAATATTAAATATATATATATATATATATATATATACTCGTTAATAATTTGATACGCAGTGTATCCAGATAGATAGATAGATAGATAGATAGATACATACATACATACATATGTAGAGAGAAGCAAGGGAATGAGAGAATAAATGTTTTCAAAGAATGACGCAATCGAATTACTTAATTCAAAGTTGCATTCATATAATTTCAAAATTCCTTTAAACCTGGGAATATTTCGTTTACTTTCTGATGTGCTTATCATAACATGTATAAAAATTGCATTTATTTTAAGAGAAAAGGAGTCATATATGTTATAGTTTATTGGTACAAAACATGTATTTCTGGGACATTTGCTAAATTGCAACCAACATGTTTGAACATGGCAAAACTAACTCAAACATGGAAGTTGTCTTTGCTGGAAAACAGGTGTTCAACATTTGTGAATCCTATGTACTTCTATTTTAGAGAAGATAAAAAAAACAAACAACACTCATCTCTGCATGCTGCTACACCCACATATATATATATATATATATATATATATATATATATATATATATATATATAATTGGATTATTTATCTTTCACCAGACTATCCATTCACGTGTACTCACCTTTTTCTTCACCATATACCCTCTGCTCCACTTTTTGTTATCAAGTAAGATCTTTGACTTACTTGTTGTTTCATCAAATACTTTTGTATTCAAAATCCGACCACGCATTTTGCTAATTCCTACCCTCTGAAGAGAAGGAAAGTATTTCTTCGAAAATCCGCGGATTAAGGACTATCCCCTTTGCAAGTGTTTCCTTTTCAGATTAAACGTGTTTTTAACTCTTTTTCAAAGTGTTTTAACATGTTTTATTAACTGTTTTCTCCTATATATATATATATATATATATATATATATATATATATATATATATATATATATAAATTCGGCAAAAAGAAAGTCCGGACTTGTAATTTTTTTTTAAGCTGCTGATTTAAGGTAAATTTAATGTAACTGTTTAAACAAACTATACCTCATTTTATTCTTCTATAATTTTCGTTGTTCATATTTGACTTTTAATTGAAATATTCTAGTGTTCATATCAATCTAAAAAAATAACTTTAAATTGAGGAGGCAAAAAGAAAGTCCGCACAATGGAAAATTGTTATTTAAATGTAACTTTCGGGCATTAACACAATACAAATACAAGAACACCATGAATTAGTTCACATTTAGTAGCGTAGCTCTTCTGCAATTTGACAACCTGTTTTTTATTACTTGTCTCTTGTTATCCAATACACTCTTATGCCATTTTGGCTGAAATTTTCATACCATGTTTTAAAATTCATACACACACACATACACACACATACACACACAGATATAGATGTGTGTATTGGATATCTCTTAAATTCGCCAAGCGGTCTTTTTATTTCCGCTGACATGTTGTATATTATGCCCAAAAGATTTTGTTCAGCCATACTCTTAAGCTTCTCAAGCGATTCAATTAATAATATATTATACTAAATTTAAAACTTCCAATTTAATAATTAAAAATAATAATAATACTAACACTACGCTAAACCAAACGAATGTAGTGTATGAATTTATTTCCTTGTTCGAAGAATATGTCTGAACCCACTCTAAAAACTCATACAACGCATTTATAGCCACACCACAAAACCCTCCCGACGACTAACCTGTTATTTAGCTGACAATGGCGCCATAAAACAACACATAACATTATATGATAAAAACCTACAGCCATCCGATATTAGAAATATCTTAACTAACAATACTAAAATTCGATAACTTAACAACAGCGCACAAAGACTAACATTATTAGAAGCCCTACTAATTAAAAAAAAAAAACTGCAGCTCCTGACTAACCGGATTTCATTTAATACCGAGACAAATATACTTACTGGATTAGATAACTAACAATAAACTAAATAAATAAAATATAAAATAAGAAAATCGAAATTAAAAAAATAAAAATAATTCGCCCCTACAAATCCTACACCCACCTTTATAACAAATAAAAAAACTAATTATAATTACACCAAGCCTCAATTAAGAAAAGAAAAATGACAACAACAACAACAACAACAACAATAATCACTGCTGATGACATTCGGATGTACCGATAAATAGCTCTTGAGGAGAATATGTCTGATCAACAACTCTTGGGCGCCATAATATACAAAGTGACAGCCGAAATAAAAAAAGACCGCTGGGCGAATTGAAAAGATATCCAGTAAAATCGGAAAAAAATAATTCTGCCGTGTTCAATGAGACGTGCTTGAATAATGACTTGATGCCAATATATATATATATACATACATATACATATATATATATATATATACATATATATATATATATATATATATATATATATATATATATATATATATAAGATGAAAATTACAATTGAATTTACCGAAATTATCCAAAATGGTAAAATTAAAGTAAATTATAAATATTAAAGAATTAATATTTATAAAATTATCTCAGCCAGATATAAAAGCTCGATAAAACCAAATAGGAATTAGACCTTATAATATGAACAAACAGTTAATAAAATATGTTAAAAAACACTTTGAAATGAGTTAAAAACATATTTATTTTGAAAAGGAAACACTAGATAAATGCATAATCCTTAATCCGCGGAGTTTCGAAGAAATACTCTCCTTCTCATCAGAGGTAGGAATTAGCAAAATGCAGGATCGGATTTTGACTGCAGAAGTATTTGATGAAACAACAAGTAAGTCAAAGATCTTACTTGAAAACAAAATAAGTTAAGCAGAGGAAATATGGTAAAGAAAAAGGTGATTACACATGAATGGATAGTCTGGTGGAAGATAAAAAATCCAGTGACGGTAAAATCCAAATGTAAAACTTCAAGAACGTTAAAAGAATTTCCATTTGTACAAGTAAAATCCAAGGAAATCCCGTAATTGGAAGAAGATGGTCCATAATAATCCAAAGGCAGAACTCCATGGAATAACTCACAAAAATGGATTTTTGTCTTTGGATTATTATGGACCATCTTCTTCCAATTACGGGATTTCCTTGGATTTTACTTGCACAAATGGAAATTCTTTTTTCCTTTTCAGATTATATATGTTTTTAACTCATTTCAAAGTGTTTTTTAACATATTTTATTAACTGTTTGCTCATATATATATATATATATATATATATATATATATATATATATATATATATATATAAAGAAGGTGGGAGATTAAATAATAATTTTCACAGTCAAACAACGTCGCAGCCGACAAGAGCCATAACAGTCAACGGACCCGAAATCTAAGATTCGAGTTTCGCCCTCATTTGGGCTCATCTAACTGATGAGCCCAAAAGAGGGTGAAACTTTAGTTTTGGATTTCCGGTTCCTTGACTGTCATGGCTCTTGTGGGCTGCGACGTTGTTTGCTGTGGAAATTATGTATATATATATATATGTGTGTGTGTATGTGTGTGTGTGTATGTGTGTGTGTGATAATGGATCTATTGCTTAAGTTCTCTAGATGTAAGCTCAATTAAACCTTGGTGTATATCAAAATGTAATCACAGACAAAAAGAACATTAGTATAGAATACCATTATTTATTTATACAAACATTCATGACTACATTCGTTCATACATTTTGCAGTTGCTATTTCATTAGAAATCCGTCATAATCGTGCCATATCTTTCTATGCAACTGGAACTGTAAAACAGTAATACATTGAATACAATCTCTTTCTGTAATTTGAAGATGCAATGAATCGGGAAATGAAGACTAAACTAAAAATATAGGAAATGTGAACACGGCAATTGAAATACCTTTCAACAAACTATTTCTGAAAGCGGAAAAAGAAGAAGAAGAAGACAAAAGAAAGAACATAAAAGGGAGAATAAAGACACTTATGAGCGCAAATAGAAAAAAACAGAGTTAAGGGAGGAATAAATAGAATGATATATGAAAGAAGAAGAGGACGCCACATAGAAGGGAAGAATAAAAATGATGAATAAAAGAAGAAGGAGAAAGCTGCAAACGATGATGATAGAATTCAAGCGATGTTAGCAATGTTCTTATGAATGAGAAATAACGCTGCGATTATTCTACACAGGTGTTACGTAGATATCTTGCAAGTCGACATCTGTTAAGACCGCCTATAAAATCTTGAAATATTATCTGCAGTTAAAATGGGGGAACTACGGTGGAGTAATTAAATATGTGATTGTTAGATCAGTCCTCGCATCTCTATCGTTGGCATAGTCTCGCTCAAGTAATTTCACATACTTATTTTAGCAGCAGCCAATTAGCATAACGGTTAGAATCGCCGACCTTCGACTATGCGGTCGAGTTTCAATCCTTACTTGAAGTAACTGCTAGTATAGCCACACTGAAGAGCGGTCATACAGTAAAACAGCCTCTCTGTGATTGATTATAAATACTACCTATCCTGGGTTGAGCATATTTGGGGAGTGAAATAACAAACTACTCCTAGCGCATAATGCAATGCTCTTTGTGGAAAAACACTGAGCACAGGCGTTTCGACAATATTTAATCGTTGTAATTTCACATACCAATTAGCCAATTAGCAGCAACAAATTAGCTAATAGGTTTTCTTGAAGTAATATCTATCTACCTTTCCAGTTCTTATTATAAACTAGTTATCTACCTTTTGGGAGAGAAAAAAAGTATATATTTTGGTTTTCTGAATAGTAGGAAAGTCATCTAAAACATATTTATTGTTACTGATAATATTCAATCAGAAAAAACACATATTAAATTGGGAGATATTAAGGAAAGAAGTGATTGTATTCTCTTTCTGGCTCTCTCTCTTTCTCTCTCTCCCTCCCACACACACACAAATACACTCTCACCCTCTCTCTCTCTCTCTCTCTCTCTCTCTCTCTCTCTATATATATATATATATATATATATATATATATATATATATATATATATGTAGCGAGAGAGAAAGAGAGAGAAGGAGAGAGAAAAGGATAGAAGAAATACAGTATTTCTTATCTGTAAATACAACACACACACACTATATATATATATATATATATATATATATATATATATATATATATATATATATATTTATATATATATATATATATATAAAATGTATATTGTCCCCAAACACCAGGTTTATCATTTAAAAATACAATTTTTGTTGGTAACACCGAATGGAAACAACATCTGATGAGTTGATAAGAATCGGGAAATATGCTATTCTATTCGCTTTTCACAGCTTCCTTCAGTTTTTCATTGTTCGAAGGAGTTCTTCCATCCAATGCACGATGTATTATGGACCAAATATTCTCGATTGGGTTTAAATCGGGGCTTTGACCTGGCCAAAATATCACATTAATTGAATTATCAGAAAACCATTTTTTGTGACTTTAGCTGTGTGTGCAGAGGCATTATCATGTTGAAAAATAATGTTCTGAGATATTCCAGGGTGCTGGATACTTGATAACAGTGTAATGTTATGACCCTTTAGGCTGTGATCATAGCGTAGTATCTGTTAATTGTGAAAAGCGGGGACAAGGATCAAAACATTATTATTATTGTTATTGTATTCTTGTTAATTGATTTGAGCGACGGATGGTCGCTGGATCAGTTATTATGATTAGAATAATAAACAATTAAATTGCGAAAGAATTGATTGACGTGTGAATCGCAAAAAGAATATGAAAATAGAAAATATATGTAAAAATTATTTTGCGGTTTTGAATAAACAAATAACTAGTTGTGGATTAGATTGGCATGAGATACGTAATTAGGTGACGTAAGAGAACACGTGATGTAGTTAGTTTTGGAGAGATTCAGAAAGTTGAGGATTGACCACCAGAGCGGACAGACGTCCAGACAGCTAGGAGTGGGCGGTATGAACAGAAAATGTAGACGAACTGCAAATCCTGTGAAAACCATTTGAGGCAAATAAAAATATAAAGAGTTGTTTTAATGGTTTTAACAAATAAGAACAGATGTCTCAATTATATGGTGCTGATCGCTTCATGGTTCGTCATGGAGCAGCGGTAGGACACAGGAGAACTCTTGAAAAAATATCCCGTGTGATAAGTCTGATACAGCATGACTCAGTTTACACGTCAATATCTTGTCCTCCTAGCTAAACAACATACATACGATTTATACGTTTATTATATGTCTGTTAAAAGAACAATATCTTACATCCACTAGATAACACATGACACGTTTTAATATATCATCTCCTCCGATATAAACCAATATACAACAACAGTCTTGTTTCTAATATTCGGATGTATTCCTTTACATTGATTGACTTCTCACATCATATAAGTCCCCCAACTCCTGATGCAGTAAAAGTTCCCCATATCATTATCCCTCCATTCGGGTGTTTAACTTTCGTTTTTATGCAACCTGGTGAAAATCTTTCTCCAGGTCTTCGATTACACCATTCAGAAGCATCGGGAGAATCAATAACAATACAAAATTATTAATATAATTTTTTTTATTAATCTGAATAGAAAACATTCCTGAACCAGTCTGTATCTTTCTTGTCATAATACGAGAAAAATCTCTTTCTATCATTGACGTTCTTCTGAGATAAAAATTGCTTTTTTTCACATCTTTTAGAAGAAAATCCCATTTCTCTCATTCGTCTAGATATTGTATATCTAGAAAGAGAATTTCCAGCCTCTGTTTTGAATTCTTTGCTATGTTCAACATAAGTTTTCTTTTAATCACTCAAAACAGTTAATTTGAGACTGTGGGCGTCCGTCAAAGTGAATGCTCTAGGGCGACCAGATCTAGATTTCCCTTTTACCAAGCATTCGAATTCGAATCTTTGACCAATTCGCTTCACTATAGAAAGAGATGTTTTCACTTTTTCTTTTCTTAAAATATCAACAATCTGCTTGTAAGTCATTTTGGACTGACTTAATCCTGCAATTGGGTTTTTTTTATATCCTCACCAAGATGCTGTCTTAACATTTTTAGGATTCATTTTTCCACTTATTCTTATATGCTATAAAAGAAATTCTCAGTTAAAATAAACAAAAATTCATGGGAAAATATTGAAAAATCGATTTCTTCCTTATTTCACTCTTGACCCATTTTTTTTTTTTGTCTTATGAGTGTACATCCTCACTAGCCTGACTTAGGATACAATAATCGTCCAACGTCCGTGTTCCTAATTTTAGATTCGTCAATGATTATCATATCCTTCCAACACATGTTGAATAGAATATTGATATTACTTTTATTTACGATATTCCAGCGTATATTACTCCTTGATTTTTTTAAACGTCTAACACTTACATAGCTGTATAAATAGTTGCATTTAATTGATATCATTCAATGAATCGGGTATTATATAAGTAACGTCTACATGCTTTAAATCCGTCTTCCCTTTACGATATTACATGTTCGCTTATGACTGACTGGCGATATTCTGCTAAAGTGCGTTACCGCATCTTGAGAGTAAAACATAAGCCTCTATTTAAAAGTATTGCACTGTAAGATTAAATCTTCTTTTTATGCGTGTATGATTACTTTATGCCAAGCGAACATACGCATCACAGCCAACTCGGCACGTGTGCATGGAATGGAATTGCTGGCGAAATTACTTGGTTTGCTTCCAAACACCAAATAGACATGGACGCTCACGATAGTTAAATTCCATTTTACATGCATGGGGTATGATGTAGAACTCAATAAATGTTACTCGAAAATTCTTGACAGGTACTAAAGTCATAAGGAACTTTGGACAATTACTATACATTTAAGAATACACGGTTAAAACTAATCATCGAATTTGCGCGTGTAACGACAGCATTTGAGATGACTTCACTAGGGAAAATGCTATTTGAGATTTAAGCATATAAAATTAGTGAAGATCACGCTTATAACTTTTATCTATCTTGACAGACTGGCAAACATTCTCTTCCAAACATAAGCATAGCGGGCAAATCGCCATACAATGTCACGTGTACTTTATTTGTAGGAAAAAGTCTCGTGTACTTTATTTGTAATAAAAAAAAACGTAGCATGCGGTCGCAGCCGAGATTGAACTCACTACACGAGTTTGTAGCATAATTCAAATCTTGTCGGTAGCTGAATACTTGATGCTTCGCTAGGGTTACCAAGAGTATTTTTATCGCAACGCCATCACTAGCTGGGTTGCCTACTACGGCTTAAGAGAGGCTCATCTACGCTTGAGATCAGGATAGACCGCGCCAGTTTCCCAACCTGGTATTTAACTTTGCCCCTCGCCTTCCCAAATGATCACCCATCTGTTACTGGCCAGGCTCGACGCTGCTTAACTTCGTTGATCTGGCGTGAAACGGTGTCAACGTGATTGTGCCGTACTTTATTTGTAATAGAAAGTCCCGCGTACTTTATTTGTAATACCACGCCTCGTGTACATTATTTGTAGTAAAAAGCTCTGTGTAATGAATTTGTAGTAAAAGTTCCTATGCACTTTATTTGCAGTACAAAGCCCGGTGTACTTTTTTTGTAGCACAAAGCAAGTGTAATGTATTTGTAGTTAAAGGTTCATGTACTTTATTTCAGGTGCAGTACTATATTTATAGTACAGTTCCCCGTGTATTTAATTTGTAGTACAAAACCATGTGTTTTATATTGAAGGGCAAAGCTTCGTGCTCTTCATTTGAAGTACAAAGCTCCGTATATTTTATTTGAAGTACTATACCCCGTGTCCTTTTTTTGTAGTACAGAACCACGTGTATTTTATTTGTAGTACAAAGCTTCATGTACTTTATTTGCAGTACCACGTTCGTGTAATAAATTTCGTGGCACAGAACCCCGTGTATTATATTTGTAGTACAATGCCAAGTGTACTTTATTTGAAGTACAAAGCTCCGCGTACATGGTTTGAAGTACAAAACCGCGTGTATTATATTCGTAGTACAATGCTAAGTGTACTTTATTTGAAGTACAAAACCTTGTGTATCTTATTTGTAGAACAAAACCTCGTGTATTATATTGGTACTTTATTTGAAGGACAAATCACTTTGTATTTTATTTGTAGTACAAAACCCCGTGTATTTTATTTGTAATACAAAGCTGCGTGTATTTTTATAGTACAATACTCCGTGTATTTTATTTGAAGTATAAAATACGTTGTACTTGCTTTGTAGTACAAGACACCGTGTATTTTATTTGTAGTATAAAGCACGTTGTACTTTATTTTTAGTACAAAGCTCCCTGTATTTTATTTGTAGTACAAAGCCCTCTGTGCATTATTTGTAGAACAAACCGCTGTGTGGTTCATTTGTAGTACAAAGACCATGCATTTTATTTGTAGTACAATGTCCTGTGAATTTATTTGTAGTACAATGCCTGTGTATTTTATTTGTAGTACAAAGTCCGTGTATTTTTTTTGCAGTATAATGCCCCTGTGCAGTGGGTTAGCAAGGGGGTGGGTGGGACGGTCCGTCCCGGGCGGTACGATCCAGGTTGCGGCATTTGAGAGGGTAAAAAACAAATAAAAATAAATGAAAACTAACAAAAATCGTTTATTTTTTCTTTTACCGAGAATGTTGGAAAAATGTTTCACTTCTTTATGAGAAGCCCATGTGAGGGGCCGGCATGTTATGAGGGTAAAAAATAGACAATAAAAAATAAATAAAAATTAATAAAAGCCAACAAAATTTCTTAAATTTTATACCGAAAAGTTTTTTAAAAATCGGAACTTTTGGAGGTATTGGAATCGGAAAAAATGTGTCCCTATTTCATGAGCGGCACCTACCAGCGGGCGGCATTTTGGGAGGTTAAAAATGGAAAATAAAAAATAGAAAAAATAAATACAAATAAATAAAAGCTAACAAAAAAATTGAAAATTTTTACCGAAAATGTTGTAAAAAAAGTCGGAACTTTTGGGGTATCAAAATCGGAAAAGGTGTCCTTAATTTTATGAGTGGTCCATTTCAGGGGGTGGCATTTTGTGAAGATGAAAATAGAAAAAATAAATATAAATAAATAAAAGCTAACAAAACATTTGGATTTTTTACTGAAATAGTTGTAAAAAATCGGAACTTTTGGAGGTATCGAAATCGGAAAAATATGTCCCGATTTTAGGAGCGGCACATGTCAAAGGCAGCAGGTTAAAATAGAAAATAGAAAAAATAAATAAAAGCTAACAAAAATCTGAAATTTTTTACCGAAAAGTTTGTAAAAATATCAGAGCTTTTGGAGGTATCGGAATCAGAAAAATGTGTTCGCGATTATTAATTCGAACAACGTTTGTTTAAAATTCTTAATTTAATTTTTCATTACTGGTACTAATGATAAATATTTATTGTTTTTAAATTTTCGCTAAAGCAAAAATCATAATAACATCAAAATGCGATGCAAATTTATTTTACGTGTAAAACAAATGCATAAATTCTCTAGGTAACCTTTTAAAGAAATTAGTTGATTTACATGTTCCAATAAATGTTGAAAAATTAAACAAAAGATTTTTGTCAAGAAAAATACTTTCAAACATCACTGATAATTAAATGATACAACGGAAAATAAGCAACAAGAAATTACGTAATTTTGGAATTGTAGAAACATTAAGCAAGTACGGAATTAAAAATCGACTGTAAACAGATTTTATGATCGTCATATCGGGGAATATAATTGTAAATGGGAACCAACCGCTACACCTCAAATACTAAGTGGCTTTCTCTTTGATAGCCTAAATACTAACGAATTTCTGTCAATCGTCAAACAGTTACGGAGTAATTGATTGTTTCAAACAATTAACAAAATTTTATAATCACTGACAATTTATGATTAAACCGAAATTTATTATAATTAATTAATTCAGGATTTTTCTTATTTTGGGGGTTTGCTTCACAATACAGAGAGATTCGAAAAGGTGGTACAAAAATCAAATATACAACAAATAAATATTCCCATTAGCTATAAAAGTTCCTTTGTAACCTACCTGAATCATTTATTGGTGTTTTAAAGTAGCTTACACGCTCTTTATTTCAATTTAAATATTAACTTTTAAAGAGTTGTAAGAATTCAAAAAGGCGAAACATGCTCCCTCTTCGTCTTCTTGAAGTAGGAGTTTCGTTTTCAGATTCGTTTTCGCGCACATGTTTGAAAACTGAACCGCTCAAAAATAGAAAACAAAATACTCAACAGAATTGAAAAGTCGTCAAAAAATATATAACATTTAAAATAGAAAATAAAATGAAAGACTCTTTCCCCGTAAAATTCTTGTTTTAGGGGTGGGAAGTAGTAACGATCTCTCTCTCTCTCTCTCTCTCTCTCTCTCTCTCTCTCTCTCTCTCTCTCTCTCTCTGTATATATATATATATATATATCAAATTAAGAATTTAAAACAATCTGTATATATATATATATATATATATATATATATATATATATATATATATTAGGGTTATGTATCTCAGAAAAATGATTTTATGGGGGGGATATCTCACCTTTTGTGATCCTAGTACGGAACAACACAAGAAGGTGCTTATGCAGAGAAATGCCGCGCTATTTTTGTTAATAGAATTTAAATTTTTTTTCAAAATATTTGCCTGAATTTTCAAAGAAGTTACCGTAATGAAGAGAATGAAGGAGAATGGTGCGGCATTCCGTAAAAAGCGAAAAACAAAAAAAAAACGAAAAAAAAGTAAAGGTACGCTGTAGAAATTCATGGAAAAGACTTCTGTGGGCGAAATGGCCGAAACGAAAGTCGAAAATCATGCTGAAACCGAAGATGAAGTTGATATTACTAACGTCGGTACTGTTCCTTCGGAAGTCGACATTGTCAGTGTTGATACATCAAAAATTGTCAATGATGATGATGCGCTTGAAGTTGAAGAATTGGAAAGGCAATCACTAGTTGGTGCGAAAATATAGATCGCAACCAATTTTACAGATGGTGGTTTATGGCCAGTTTAGATTAATCTTAAAATTCGCGCTATGCTTGTTCGGTAAGGATCTGCCGCTGTGAAGCACCTTGATCATGAATCTAAGGAAGTAGTGCGACCAGGAACATAAACAAAAGGCAACGTTAGAAAGCTAACTAAAACATAGTTCTATCAGGAATTGTGCAACGGTAACAAATTTTTGAGAACATGGATGGTGTATTCTCCTTTCAGAGAAGCCTTATTTTGCTTCTGCTGCAGATTGTTTTCAACTGGACTCTCGAGGTTTTCTACTGATTTAAGTTTTACGAATTGGTGGAAATTAAACCCAAAAGTGTATGAACATGAAGCTAGCACATTTGATACTCAAGCGTTTCTCAACTGGAAGGATCTAGAGATCGGACTTGCTGAAAGAAAGATCTTTGATAAAATAGAGCAACATCTTATTGAGAAGGAACCTAAGAAGTGGCGGGAAATTCTAGCTAGATTGCTGGATATCATCAGGTTTCTCGCCAAGCAGAATCTGCCAATAAGGGGTCACCGGTAAAACATCCATAATGATTAAAAGGGAATTTTGTAACATTGGTAAATTTATTAGCCAAGTATGACCCTGTGCTCCGTGAAAATCTGATGAAAGTTAACCTGGGAAAGAAAATTACTACTTATCTGTCACCAGAAATTCAAAATGAATTCGTGAGCATTTTGACAAAGCAGGTGAGAAAGAAAATCATCCATCATATCTAGGAAAGCAAAGATGTTTGCATAATTTTTTATAACACTTCTGATGTATATCACAGGGACCAGATGAGCGAGGCGTTGTGCTACGTAAAAATTGACAAAAATAAAATAAAAATAGAGGAGTCGTTTTTCCGCTTCATCGAGACAAGAGGTAAAAGCGCGAAGGACATTTCTAAATTGATTTTGAGGGGAATGGAGAAAAATAGGGTTCAGATTGGTGTATTGGCCAGATATTTGACAATGCTGCTATTATGGCAGGCCACCGATCAGGTGTGCAGAAACGAATCTCGGAAATCAACCAAAAACTCTATTTGTGCCATGCACTAACCATTCATACAATCTGGCTTGTGTACATGCCGCTCTGTTACATTTTTGGCATACTGGACCGGATATTCTCGTTCTTTTCTGCATCTACACATCACTGGGATTTCTTGATTCAGTTGACTGGTCAAAATCAAGCGGACTGTGGAAACTAGATGGAGTAGTCGAGCAGATGCTGTAAATGTTGTGGCAAAAATTATCGGACGTCGTCATTGCCCTGGAACAGCTCACAGAAGGGAAAATTGCAACCACAAGATCAGATGCATCTTTAATTCTCAACTCGGTATTATCGTTTCCGTTTATTTTGTTTCTGAGCCTTTGGAAAACTATTCTTCCAGAAATCAATGATGCCCAGAAGTCTCTTCAAGAAAAGGGTCTGGATCTGCAACAAAGTTTTGTGAGGCGGAAGGCATTGAGAGATTTCCTTCTTCGGAATAGAGAAAAGATGATGGACACTGCAATAGACGAGTCAAAAAACTCTGCTCTGAAATGGAGATAAGCATGGAGCATCGTTCCCTTAATATTGTGATGGTGCTGTGCATTTTCCTTACCCGAGCTATTAGCGTTGCCAGCTGTGAGCGCTCTTTCTCGAAACTGAAGCTCATGAAAACTACCTTCGATCAAAAATGGGCCGGACAAGGTTTACAGACTTGGCAATCTTCTCCATAGAGAGGGAACTTGTCGATATAGTGAATTTTGATAGAGTTTTTGACAAATTTGCCGAAAAAAGCGAAAAGTATGTTTGTAAATTTTCAACCGACTTGATGCCTTGCGATAGTTCTCTCATAAAAAATAAATTTATAGACTTATTTTCAATTCATACATACATTTGTTGACAAAAATTATAAACTATATGAAATATTATTAACAACAGCACATTTCTTAAATGTCGCGGTTAAACCGAGCGATTACACACACGCATTTCAAAAAAGCGCGGATACGTTTTTTTCTCTTCTGGAAGCTTGACCTCTTAATAATAACGCAATGAAGAAAAAGAAAAGAAAATTACATCGCACTATGCTTTTCTTCATACAACCATGTTTTATTATGAAAATTCGTAAATGACAACAATAAAAAAAGTAAATAAAAATTATTTTATCATTTCTGTTTTCAAATATTCTGACTTAAATTTACATACTCAAATTTCAATTATTCTCATTCAAATTCATAAAAAATGTTTTCTAAAATGGGTGACCCACTTTTGTCTTAATAATCCGCTTAAATCGAGCAATTATACACAAGAATTTAAAAAAGCGCGGTATAAGATTTTTTCTCTTCGAGAGGGTCGACCTCCTAATAATAACGTTATGAAGAAAGAAAAAAGAAAACTACACCGTACTATCCTCTCTTTGATACAGCCATGTTATTTGGCGAAAATTCGGACTTTAACAACGACAAAAAAATATGATGTCATCATTTGATTACATTTTCAGGTGCCCAAATGTTTTTATTTGAATCCATTATTATATTTGTTAATTAATTTAATTAAACATTTTTTAAAATTTGAATTATACGTTTTTGTTTTTAACAAAATATTTGGTTGCTTTTATTTCATGTAAAGGTTTGCATAATTCCGTTCAGATTAATATTTACATACTTATTATCATTCAAATTATTGAAAAGAAATTTTTAAATTGAAGTAAAATTTTTAAAATAAGGGTATTTTGTAAACATTAATCTGAAGGGAATTGTGAAAATCAATATTTTGAGAGCTTTTGGGAATTTTGAAGCTTTAACAGGTTTTCATATGTCAGCAGTGAGCGGGGCGGCAAAATAGGTAATCATATACCAACGAGGGGGGAGTGGGAAAACATGTAATCATATGTCAGCGGGGGCGCAAAAATGTAATCATATGCCAGCGAGGGGTTGGGTCAAAAGAGATAATTATATGTAAGCGGGGGGTCAGTTAATTATATGCCCTCGGTGTGGGGAAAATTTTATGACCGCCCCGGGCGGCAAAAACGGATGCTACGCCACTACCCCTGTGTTCTTTATTTGTTGTACAAAGGCCCGTGTACTTTGTTAGTGGACTAAAGCCGCGTGTATTTTATTTGTAGTGCAATGTCCTGTATACTTTATCTGTGGTGACGTTCTGTGTGTTCACTATCCGAATAAAATTATAAAAACAATGGACAAAGTTTAAATCAGGAGTTCACCGGTGACTTTATCGTTTTCCGGGAAACACTGGATGTGTCTTGAGGTCTTAACAAAATGCTCACATTCAATTTGGAGGCTTTGCATTCGCAAATTATATATTAAATTGATGTTTGATAGACCGACGATCAAGGTCTCACATAAGGACACACGTACGAATCTCAAAATCCCTATTTGTTCAGACGTACTGATAATTAAACTATTGCTATTTTTTGTTTGTTTTTTTTTTACATGGTGGTCACCGCTTATCAAGGCCGGGAAGCCACTCGGGGATAAGGGTGTACAGTAATCAATGGGATAGTATCGTAGTAATCATTCGTATTGGAGATTTGAAAAACTGTCTTACTTAAGGGGGCGGTTTGTCAGGAATTTGTTTATGTTGGACTTGAAGACATCCAAGTTGTTGTCAGGTGGGAAATAGGCAAACAGAAGGGAGTTCCACATGCGTACACTTTTAAGAAAGAAAGTTTGTTCATGGAATCTACGTTTTTATTTATGCACATATAAAGAGTGGGGAAATTTATTGACAGTGGTCTCAGCCAGACGGGTGTTTATCATGAAAGATTGGCGAGGGGGGCAGAGATTGAAGCTAAGACGAACACTTGCCATGGAAATAACAATAAAACAAAGACAGACTCGCACCGTCTCTTCTGTGGGAAAGAGGTTGCAGGGAAGAGAAAATAGCATGTCCCACTAAACCACGAAGTCTATTTTGTACTCTGTCAAGGCAGGATATGCTGTTTTTAGCAGCTCCTGCCCAGATGTGGCAGCAGTACTCCATCCTTAGACGTACTTGGCTTTTATATAGATAGAGAATTGCATCAACAGTGAGATATCTTCTGGAGCGGTAGAAGGATCCCACCATTTTCCCGGCGATCTTGGCAACAGACTTGATATAAGTGGTCCACTTCAGATCAGGAGTTACTATATTATTGCAAGCATTTCAGGTAAAAAACAGTTGTATTATAAATATCCTTCAAACAAGATTTTAAAACTGTACTTATGTTGTTTTTTTTCCAGTGCGCTACTTTTGTTTCTATGTATTTATACTAAACGATAAAATAATAAATACGTCTACAGTTCACATAAAATGCATATTGGTCCAAGATAATTATTCTTTCAGCCTATTTTGCAAATTAATTGCCATGGATCTGGTGGACGGAATATATATTTTTTAGTTAATTAATAAACGCCACATTACTACAATTTCATATCATTTTATAAATATATTTCTCGAGTTTCTTATTTATTTCCTTGGTGCTGTACACTTCGCTTTAAAGTTTCCCTATTCCAGTTAAACAGAAAAGTTCTTTATTATTGTGAAATGAACTTGCTTTCGATGTGGTTGTATTCGGGAGAAGAAAAAGCGATGTATTTCTCCAGGAAGTGACTACTGATTTCAAGAATGTGAATAAACATGAGTCAATATAATTTAGGGCAACTTGCGTTATTAATTCGAATAGATGCAAAATAAAATTAAAATGCAACCGTAATTGAAAAGTATATATATCCAACCAACAGAATAACCGTGCAGTAAAATAGACCATAGAATACTATTATATCATGATTGGCAAGTCACCCGGCATTGCCCGGTCATAAAATACGCTTAAATATGATATTTTGATTAATGCAGATTCCGTATTTATTATTATATTACATTGGACCCCAATATATAGTAATAATGTAAAAAGTAAAAAAAAAAAGAAAAAAGAAAAAAAAAGCCTGTACAAAAACCGACAATTGAAACTAAAACGTTTAGTTTACGATTTACATTTTTTTCGTTGAACTTAATACCTGAGCTGTGAACACGTGTTTGCCGAAGGCTAACAATTAAAATATGAACCAATAGCTATTAAGTTACGCTTGCATATTCGTAATGCCATAGTTCAATTATCACCTGGCAAATTTGATTTTTTTTATTTTCACACTTTTGCGTCGATTTTCCCCGGGTAAAAACCCAAATATAAAGTTTTGCGTTGTATATAAGCATACATAAATGTATATATAAAAAAGGTTTGTGCTTACTGTAATCTTTTTACTACAATATTGCGCAAATATAAATCATGTAGAATATCGGCATGAATATAATTACTAGGGCTATGCCAAAAGCAGATTCTTTTCATTGTTTTGACTCTCGAGTATATATCCGACACCGTCAGACAACCATTGAGAACCACATCATTCTATATAAAAGCATATAAGATATCAACGGATACACACTTGAGAGTCAAAACAGTGAAAATAATATGTTGTTGTCCTAGCTATAATAATTAAAAGCAATACTTAACTAAAGATGATCATACCTAAAAGAAAATCGAAAAAAACTAATCTATATATCTATAAAAGTGAAAGTGTATGTCTGGCTGTCTGTGTACATTTCACTACACAATAACTCTGCCAATCTTCAGTCTACAGACTCGAAATTTGATATACAGGGTATTGAGATTTGGAAAAATCTTTGTAATCCGTTTTTGACCCAAGATGCGGCTGGTAAGGGGTCAAAGTTCAACTATTTGACCTTTGAGAACTCTACCAAACTCCTCCGACAATTTTGGGTATAAACAATCGAAATTTTAGATATAGGTTCCTTGGACATGGATCTAACTTATTTGAAGCCAAAACAATAAACGTTAAGAGGTCATAATAGGGGTCAAGGTTAAAAATTTTTACCTCTGCGGTCTCTACCCAATTACTCAGACAATTTCTGGTCGTCTAAACATTTGAAATTTGACATAAAGTGTATTCAGAAACAGGGAAAACTTTTTAATCCGTTTTGGTCGGAAATATGAGCTACCAATATATAAATGTATGTATGTATATTTGCATGTCTGCCTAAAACTTTTGAAAGAGGCGACGGATTTTCAAAGATCAGTATTGTTTGGAAGCTCGACCCCTCAGACGACAAATACCAAAATTGTCTAAAAACATTAATTTCTACAGGGAGGGGTCGCTTTTTCACCGATATTTTCGAAAGTTATCCCCTCTTTTCGATTGTCTAGCCGTAATTTAAATCTACGTCACTTCCGGTTTGGCGGTGGTCGTAACAGCAAAGACCTCACGTTTTTTTTCCCGGTACGGGTTCGTACCTGCCTTTCTACAAACATTTTTTTTCGCTCAACACACACCTCCAAACACCCGGGTAAAGCCGGGCACCCATGCCAGTAGGTAATAAAATAAAATTAATGTTTATAAGAATATGTAAATTAGCTTGATGTTTTGCAGATGAATGAAACTCCACGACCTATATATAAGAAAGTTGTAGTTACAAACAAAAACAAATAGAAAAAACGGTGTTTAATATGAATATCAATACACAAAAAATACAAATTCATAGGAGTATAGGTAGATTGATATTAGATGGTGATTGGTAATGGTCTGATTTGTTTAAGATAAGCTTTAGGTGGCATCTCGTATGCACAGGTGTCGAAATGGACATATTAACTTTTATTAATAAAAAATAAAACAATAACAGACGTTTTAATACAGTAATTTAAAAAGTTTAGAATGCATCAATCTCTTATAGTTCGGTGAATGAATCTCGTGATGTAAACGTGGTAATTACATGAGAGATAATTCTAAAACGGAAAGACTGTGCTAACGAATGCAAAATTCGAAAACTTACAACTACCTAATATTTTAGTTATGGAATAGACACACAATGTTAAGTTTCATAAAGTGTATGATTTTTTCACACACAAAAATGCCTATGTTATTTTTGTTATACAAATATTTACTCCGCCTTCTTCGCAAATTGTCGGTTGCAGCAAAACCGTAACAAA
Organism: Euprymna scolopes; assembly: GCF_053919585.1. Lineage (NCBI taxonomy): Eukaryota > Metazoa > Mollusca > Cephalopoda > Sepiida > Sepiolidae > Euprymna > Euprymna scolopes. Next base: position 132,107,976 of record NC_136495.1, read on the forward strand.
CCTACTCATATATGAAGACAGCTCCCCCCACCCCCCGCGGGGAACCAGAATGAAATTGCATATTGATTACTTAGCAAAGTTCTCGTCTAATTGCATTAACAAAAAGTTTGTGCGGATTTAGCAAACACGGCATATGCATAGAACGAATAAGGGAGCAACAAATTGAGAAGTCAAGCAGCGGTTATTTAATCTTTATATTAATAAACATTGTCTGGAATCATGACAGAAACGGGGGAATAAAAATTATAAGACATTTTTCACTAATAAGATTGTCTTTATCGATAACACAAGTAAAACGATATTTTGAATTGTGAACGCTTCCAAATGCAACGAATATTTTGGTTATGCATGTAGCGTCGATGGTTATACATCGATATAAAAAATCAAAATGAATAAACGTGTTTGTGCTATACCGTCTTTGCATACACTATCCTGAATAAAAACAAAAATTCTATTTTGAACCAACCAGAAAACTTTTTTAGGTTTGTTTGATATCGTTTTTCTCAGAGCTAACAAACCCCGTTGAAAACCAGATTTTTCTTTAATAAACCAGTGGAACTCAGTGGACCAGAATTTGTAGATCGGTGTCGCTGGCGCCGCTTATGGGTGCTCGTTTCTGCAATATTTCCCTCCACTCACGCACAAAAAACATTAATGAACACACAGACACACTCAGAACTCATTGACTTATTATCGTCTGGTAATCTGCGTAATCTTTATTCAATGAAATATTTCCAATACTTCTAACTGAAATTTTGCTAATACAAAAACAAAAGAATATGGGTTCTTAAAAACAATTTTCAATGAATTATGATTTATTTAATTGAGTAGAGAAGCTTTGAATACAGTTTTCTTTACCCTTGAAACTCAGGACTCATAATTAATACATACAGACATGCTCTAATGTCTCAGGTGATGAAACACAAGAGGAATTTACAATAAATATAAATTTGGTTGGTTGTTTTTGTTTTACGGCATATCAACCCTTTTCAGGTTATTTAATGCCGAATCCAAAGAATTTGAAGAAATTTTTTTTAATAAAATATATTTGTTGTTTTCAAGTCGGTTTCTATTAAACCCATAGTTGGGACCCTAACAGGTACTACAATTCCGGGTCAGAATTGACCTGGGAGCAATGGTAATTAAAAGGTGGCTCCACACTCCCCAAAGCCCGCAAGCTGGGGCCTCACCACTGGATATAGTTTCATATCCAGGACCCAAGAATATAAAAATATTCAGAACATTCTATAATGTTGATATGTATCTTCATTAATTAAAAGTAATTCTATTGATTTAACTGATGAAGGGGCTATAAAGCATTTGCCCCCTAATATGGTTATAAATCGTTGTCGGTACAGGCACATTTTTAATATCTCTATATTAATTAAATAGCAATTATTTTTTATACTAACCTTTAATCTGTTTCTTAACAGGTACTAGATACAGGAAAAAATAGCCGATGAAAATTGACGGTTATAGTGCTTAAAACCGGCTTATCATAATATTTCTTTAGTTTACGTCTACATTCTTATTGTGTTTGGAAGATAGCAGACCAAAATGGAAACCATTTATATTTACGTGCTAAAACATTACAGTGAAAATGTTTTTTTTTAATACAACATATTTTTCGAATTTCATGTCCGAATAAATCAACTTTAAAAATCTTAAGAAAAAAAATTATCAGTTTTCTGATACAATTTCAACGATTGTTAGTAAATTAAAATTATAAGATACCAAAGTAAAAAAAATGTGCAGATAATTCTTATAAGAAAAATATGCATAATAATCCAAAAAAGCAATTTATGGTGTGAAATAACGTCTCGTTCAAAATGTAACTACGAGTGGCGCTGATTTTTACAAACTTACAGCTTCACCAAAAACGGAATAATATATTTCATTTTTTGTTGTAATAAAATAAGAAAAATCTTATTTAATTAGAATATGTATGAATGTACTCAAGTGTAAATGTCTTTATTTTCTCTGAAAATTTTTATATTTAACTTTGTATTAGTTTTTTTTTTATTCAACGATATAAAATTCTTGATAAGGTTTGTTTATTTACTGAGAATAACTCACTGAAAAAAAAGTAAAACCATTATTTATTTATGATTAAATAGAATTCAAGTCTGAAATTCAATGGTTAATTATTATAAATAAAGAGAAGTACACTCTCAAACCCCAAAAATCCAAACTTACGCGTTATTAATCAGTAAATAAATTATCTAAAAATGACAGCAGGTTTAGAGATAAGATAAGTTTTGTGAGTACCAAAACTGTTTACCCTTTTCAACGCTGTGAATGAAATGACACGTTACATTAATATTCACACTCTTTAAAATTATTTTGGCAAGATTATAGGAAAGATTTCGTACGCCGATGTTTACATATCCATGTGTGTAATACTGAAATGGTTCATGTAAAATGTACCTTAAAATATTTCGTGTTATTTATAAGGTAACAAACTTATAAATAACACGAAATATTTTTTCGCTTGTTAATTTTGATGAAAGTATTAAATAAATGGTTAATTCAATTATCATCTGTCTGATGAAATTGATTTTTCTTATAGTTATATACAGACTTTAGTCTCTTTTTTCATAATATTCTTGAAAGATATTTGCTTTGTGTAATTGCTATAATCGACGACAGTTTACTTTCATTAGAAAGGAAAAATAAATTATTGCGCTTTTAGTATTTTAAACAATAACATGATTAAAGGTGTTTTTTTCTGTTAACAGAAAATAATAGATTGCAAGTAAGATTTAAAAAATAATAATGGCTTTTTTTGATTCCGTGATCATTAATTAATAAATCAATTACCCGTGCGAGGGTAGGTAAAATTATTTTAAATATGTGTTGCATATTACACATCCCCGCAAAGGAAACATATTTCATATATATGATATAAATTACTTATCCTAGATACGGTACAATCATTTGATAGTGTAATACTCGTCCTAGGGTAGGTAAAATATTCTTTTGCTCGAAAAAGCTAATGATACATAGACATTAAAAATGTCTCTATCCAAAGAATAACAAATATGTTCAAAATCAACTTCAATTTTCTCATTGTTTATACGGTCCGAGCAATGCCGGGTAGCCACGCTAGTTAGTTAATAAATACTGAAAACTTCATTAAAATTGGTTGATTTCCTGAATTTTGGTGAATTTTTAAGTGAGGGAGGAGATCAAAATGTTGATACATTTTATACATGGGTCATTCTTTTGCACGTACCTAACAGTTACTATATAAAAATATGAAAATGACTTGCGAGAGTAGTTTCTAAATTCAGCAAATTATTAGGTTGAGAATAATGTTATTTGCGAAATTTTTAATTTTGATTTCAAATGATGTATTTTCAAAAAAGTTTTCGTCATAATACTTTTACTTTATATATCATTTTAAAAAGCGTTTTTTTCGCTCCATCTTATTTAAATTTGAATTACAATCGTTTAAAAACAATCATTTCTTCGTTTCTCTACGTTGAATACAAGATTTTTTAAAATCTCACACTTCTCTTATTTCAATTCAATTCAAGTTAGACTGAAAAGCTGCTGACATAGCTTGCAATATAAGCGAAGCGTTTGGACCAGGAACCATTACTAAACGCATAGTATAATGGTGAGTTAGGAAATTTCGTGGCGATGAAGAGAGTCTTGAAGATGATGAGGTTATTGGTGAGCCATTGAATGTTGAAAACAATCAAAAACTATCATACCATGCCTGTAATGAACACTAGAGAGAAGCTGCTAATAAAGGCAGATGTTTAAATGTAACGTAAAAAAAATCTAGTTAATCTTTCTTAGGCATGGCCCCAAATAATAGCCCCTTATGCCCAAGTGGCGATATACCTTGTTGGGGTGAACGTGAGTAAAAAAAAAAGAAAGAAATAAATGCAGAAATAGAATTAATAAATGAATGAGCAGATTTGTACAGCGGCGCATCTCCGGTCTCGCTCGTTGCACATTGTGCTTTTTCAGACATGATAAAAGGTCCCGATCGATCTTGGAATTTATACAGAACTGGTTAATTAGTAGATTGTCATAAACAAAAAAGATAAAAACTGTTTTCATCAAGCAGAAATGGAATCATGTCGTCTTTTCTAAAGAAGCAATTTTACAGTTTCACCCTGTATATACTGGCATTTAAATTTTCATTTCTCTCTATATTTTTTGTTTTATTTTACTTCAGTCGAAGTTCTCAGAAATCAAGGGGCCCACAACCTGGGGCTAACACTTGAAGTCTATATGATATAGATATTCGAATGTTCCATTAAAGTTCTTTATCTCTCAAACACTGAGTTAGTAAAGAAGTTGATAACATAATTTTCCTCTCCCCAATCAACCATTTTTATATGTTGTAGTATATCTTTCATGTTGATCTCTTGGTCTTACTGGATTCCAGGACAAGAATTTATCTAGTCTGGTGGAGTATCCAGCTTCGTGCTATTACTTGAGGTAATATCACTTGGAGAAGGTACACCATTCCTCGGAAAAGCTGTGGAGTAGCCGTAGTGAGGAGATCTTATTTGGGCTGCGAATACTATGTGATTTTGAATATTTGGTCAGGGTTTACTTCTATGAAAAAGTATCCTCATCCAAGATTGTTCTGACAAACCCCTGTACAGAGAGACCTTAGACACTCGAGGATAGTGTCTAGTAGGCATATGTGTGTATTTGTGTGTGTGTGTTCACTTTACATTTCGAATCAAAAGATTGAAACTGTTGTATTTTAAGACAGACAAAAATCGTTAAAGTTATGGTAACGACTAAACAATCATTATATGTCGGAAGTTTATTTCCCTAAGCGGAATCGAATCGGATCTTTGAGCGAAACATAATACAATCGAATCCAATCACTGAGATTATGTCGACATAACAGCATGAAAAGTCCCTTGGTTACAAGATAATTCATTTAAAAGGCTACCTCAAGCAATTTATCTTTGACGGTTATTCTATATAATACATTCTAGACGATCATTCAAAAAAATCCATGCCAGACGATGATCCCAGGGAGGCAGTTTAATTCATAATTCGTCAACTCTCGCACATTCATCGTAGATAGTGATCTATAACTTAACTAATTTAATAAAAGCAAAAGTTTTTTTTTTTATTCTTCTGTAAATCGCAGTCATTTAAATAATAATAATAAAGGATAAAAATTACTACTAGAACAGTAGTAGAAACTCGTCATAAAGAAAACGAACAACAGAAGATGTTGTTATTGTTTGTATTTTTGAGATGAGGTGTTTTCATTGATTGAGATTGTCGGACTGACTTCCTCATCTAGGTTTATTAAGATGAGGAAGTATTTCCGACAATCTCAATCAGAAGATGTTGTGTTTTGAAAGAAACAGCTTACCTTATAGGCTTGTATATAATGATGTTTATTAGCCGTTTTTTTATTTGTGTAGCAATCCTCTTCGGAGGAAGTTAATGTTAAGAGAGAAAACGCGCCTTCTAGGCTTTCATCGCCTAGTTTTTCCTTGTATAGGATGGTCATCGGTGGTCTTAGTTTTTTTTTTTTTTATCTTAAACGTATATAGTTATATTGTTGAGGTATTTCATCTTACAGATAATATCGGGTCATCTGGAGAGAATACGCATCGTTTCGGGGCCTTCCTCTCTACGGCTTGTTCGGGTATCGGTCCCCTTACTGATGTGGGGCCCAATTATCTGATTTATACAATGAAAAGAAAAGATGTTTGATTATTAAGCGGTTTCTGTTACGAGCAACGGCTTTGCGCATAATGTTCAATGTTCAAAGACTACGTCTGACGTATTTGTTAGGATGTGCGCATATCGTAGAAAATAATGAACATAATAATAATAATAATAATAATAATAATAATAATAATAATAATAACAATGAAAATAATAATAATAATAAATTACAGTAATGATAAAAATAATAATAATAAAATTATTATATATATATTTATGCAAAAATATTTATGCAAATATAAACAAATATCTATACATATATATATATATGCCATTATAAAAAAATATATGTATACATAAATACATTAAAAAATAAATAAAAAATAAAATAATAATAATATTAGTAATATTATAATAATATTATTAGTAATGATAATAATAAAAATAATAATAATAATAATAATAATAATAATAATAATAATAATAATAATAATATAACAAATAAATCTACTCACAGAAATAACTACACTATAGACCCGTGCTACCATATCATGCCGTATCCCTTTTCGCCTAGATTGTAACATAACCTTCACGGGTCAGCTCTTTTTTTGGATTTTCATGGTTCTCCATCTTCTATTGATTTCTACTCGGCTGTTATAAGGTATTATAAATCCAATCCAGATGAGTTTTGTTACGGTTTTTCGCATATCGGCCACATTCGCTGATTCGAGGCTTAGATGTCTGAATCGCATTTGAATGAACTGCTCAATACAATAAAAAAAAAATTGTTTAATGATTTTGCGTTTCCTGTAACGAGCAACGTCATTGCGCACGTGACGTTTAAATTTAAAGGCTGAGTTTAACAAGTTTGTTAAGTTAAGACGCGCTCATATACAAAATAATAGAGCAAAAAGTAAAGAAAGAAAATAAATAAATAAATAAATAAATAAACATAAAACTATTATAAATAAATGAAAGAAAAAATGAAAATATGGCTGTTAACGAGCATCTCTCCCCCCCTCTCTGGCTTTCTTACTCTTTCTATTTTTCTCTCTCTCTCTGTCTCTATAATAGAATAGAGAAGGAGAGAGGGAGAGGGAGAGAGAGAGAGAGAGAGGTGAGTAAACGTGGAGGTAGACACGTTTACCAGAGCCAAAGGTCAGCTGACCAAATTACGTATGTGTGACGTGGTTGGCTAGATCTGTGAGATTTGATTTGAGCTTTGAAGAAGACGGACGTTTTCCGTGGTCTCCCCCCTCTTAACTGGGGAGGGGGGAGACGAACGCTGACGTGTGTGAAGAAGAACCACACAAGCAGATTTCACTTTACACCTGCTGCAGGACCTCTGGGGAAAGTGAAATAAAAACTATAAAACCATTTCATCGTCTTGGAGTGATAAATCTTCGTCAAACAGGTATCAAGTCTCCCTCCAGGATGAGAAATTGCCAGATGGTTCAACAGCGAGAAACAGAGGTAGGTTCAGAAATTACATGTCACACACACGATTCCCTTTATGATAATCAAACACACAACCATTTATATTAGAGACAATCACACGGAATATTTCTTATGTTATATAGAAAACGTAAAATGTGCCCCTAAATGAAGAACTCTATATAACATATTCAAATGTAACGAAAGCTCAATTTGGTACCCCTCAAGGATAACCTCAATGAAGAACGAATATATAACATGGCGACAAACAGAAGGACGGACAGACAAACATACATCCATTTATATATTAGATTTTTGACGGTGGTGATTTTAATGAAAACTGATATGTCTTCTCTAATTAAAACGATATATATACCGATAAGAATAGAGGGCGGAACGATAAATTTGTCGCTCTAAAGAAAACAAAACAACAAATTGATTTTTTTTTAATTTTTAATTGAAAAAAAATCAATTCAGGTAATGTAATTACGTAGTAGAGCTGACATCTATTCAATGTAGCCGCATTTACCCTCAATAACCGCCTCGAATACGGATTCGGAATTGGGAGTATGTCTTTTCCACAAGACCCGTCGGGAACTCGGTGAATACTCGACGAGTACTCGGCGAGGCGGCGATTAGGTTTGCTTTGCTGTTGTGGGAGGTCACGTTGGTGATGTTTTCGACGTATGACCAAACGAAATAGTCGAGCTGCTTCAGATTGATGGAGGAGGGGGGCCAGTGAGAGAAGGGTACAAAGTCATATCACTCCTTCTGAACCCAAGCCTGGGTCTCTTTGCACTTGTGGGCCGGCGCCGAATCCTACTACTACACCCAGGATCTGCCAAAGGCCACCTGATTACACCAGGACATCACCTGACACCTCAGCGCATCCAGGTATACATTGGTGTTGATTTTTAAGCCGACTACGAAGATGTGAGATGGCATGATGCGACCCTCACTTGAAATCACACCAAAGACCATAATCGTGACCGGAAACTTTGTTGAGCTGTGCCCTCAAGCCGTCCGGATTTGCATTTTGAGGGTGCTGGTAATGGTTCTGTTGTACTAACTTAGAGAGCATGAGTTGTACAGCGACGCATCTCCGATCTCGCTCGTTGTGCATTGTATCACTTTCAGACATGATAAAAGGTTCCTATCGCTATTATAAACAAAACAAAGGAAAATAAAATCATGTCGTCGTTTCTACGGCGACAATTTTATCGTTCAAAGCTGTAGCTCATAGGGAAATGGGAAGGTCACTGTTAAATTTTTCTACCATTCTATCTCTCCAAGAAGACTGTTTTTTTTTTGGGGGGGGTCATATATATCACAGTTTATCCGTTTTCGAATAAAATCAAGACAAAATAAATAGTAATTGTTATTGTAATCTGACCAACTACGGCTACGTTTAGTTTTTGAATTATAATTATATACTGACTAGCAGAAAGACCCGACGTTGCTCGGGATTGAATGATGATCAACGTATATTTCACACTCCTGTATTTTTTGTCATCAAAATCCGTGAAATCGTTCGGGAGGAAGCTTCACATGCTTCCATGCAGTAACTTAGTCCAAAATATATGTTATTCAACATTGCACTGTAGAGAACTTACTGTTTCTTTTATAAAATCATTTCATATAAACTTCTTTCCAGTTAACGAAAAATAACATTAAGAAATTTAGGTGCGGGGTTTGAACCTACAGTCAACGTCATGCTAAAAAAAAAAGAAATTTAAAAAAACACGTACATTTTTAATCTTATAAAATTCTTCGCAATTAATGGGAAAAAAATTAGAAATTTAAATACGGAGTTTGAACCTACAGATCATGTCATGCAAAAAGACGCATGCTATCAACCCGTTATTGCTAAGCGACGGCATGGAAAAATGGCTTTACCGATGCTAGAAAAATGAAAATAACGGTTTCGATTATCGATTATCGGTGTAACACCAAAGAGGAGCCACATCAGATCAGTAGGGTCGATGTGACGTTTTTTGTTAAATGTGATAATCAATCCCGGGCGAACACCGGTTACAGAAAATAAAATAATTTTTTTTTAGTTAATATTTTTATGTATCAAAATCTTGTTGTTGAGATACCATACGGTCGGGGGATAAAAATAGAAATCGCCTGCTAAACTTCAAAGCGAAAGATTACTTTAAAAATTTTTTAACCAAAATACGCCCGCGTTTGAACTAAGCGAGCCAAACACAAAATATTCCGAATCAGAGCTTTGAAATGTCGGTCGGCTTGGAAATGTGTTGGTTGACAGGTGAAATGTCGGATCGTTTTTGATCTGAGAAACACACACACACACACACACACGAAACAGATCGGGCCTGATAAAAGAATTCATGACGTCAGCCCAAGGTTCGACATGAATTGTTTTTCAATATGACTTATCTAAAAATGTCTTTTGGCAAATTGTTTTGGGCGCTAAAGGGAATTCTGACATGTAAAGAATATTTTTTAAAAATCAATCGGATGTTTTTACAAAACAAATAAATTCAAAGGGGAAAGAATATCAAACGGATATTTTTTAAATAGATGAAAGCTGGTTATCTATTACAAGCTAAACAATAATATTTCCTCTGATTATCAGTTGATAATACGGAAAAAACCATTATAAAGAAGGCGGGGTCAGACAAGTTGGGGAGGAGTCAATTTGATTTTGGAAATTGAGGGCGGAAAAATAATACCTGCCACAGGCCAAATTGACCAATGAGAAGGAATCAGGTGGATTGTTATCAATCAATTTGATTGGTCGAAGACGACCGTAGGCGTCGTCATTATTCAAGGGTTTTACTATATAAGATCTGTAAAACTCGATTTAATCAGAGAGAGAGATAGAGGAGATAAGAAGAGAGAAGACAGAGAGAGAGATCTCTGGAGAGACAGAGATAAGGTCTCGGTAGAGGACTCCAGCCACCCAACTTCTCTCTCCCCCTCGCTGGTCGCCAGAGAGCTCAATTTGCAACTTTTGAATTCAGAGGACCTAGGAAGAGACCAGCCAGAACACCTTAGTGATAATTACAACGGTCCGCGACTCCGACCGAGTATTTCAACAACAAGAAGCTCATTCACAAATCTAATTGCTTGCTTCCATTTAATCTTCAATTGTACATACGTCTGTAGATAATCATTTATGAATTTCCTAAATACATTATATATCAACCAACCTCCGGAGTTTGTTTGCTGATGTGCTGTTGTTCCATGTAATTTTAATTCTTTTTACTTGCCACTTGTGACCCCGTTCCTGTCAACGAACACCCAGTCAACAGGACGACCAACTAGACGATCAAGAAGAACAGGCCTTGAGGACCGTGCAACCGAGAAGAGTCCTCCAACGCCTTGACGAGGACTTACTGGGTGACGCGACGTACCAACGGTTGGCAGACCTGGTTGCCCAGTCGACATAATTAATTACCCGGTGACTAGGATAGTCATAATTGGGCATCAACCCAGGGATAAGATCTTAACTGTGCCGCGATCAGAGGTTCAAGGTCGTGTAAGGTCACGTTCAAGCTCACATCGGTAATTATTGGCGAGACAAAATTTTACTAAGATCACTCCCAGGCATATATACAAAAGTTCTGTAAACTTTAAAGAAAATCTGCTCAGCCGTTTCGGAGTCTATAAGGAACGAACCCAAGCACACACACAGACAAATTTGCATTTATATAATTGTAAAGATAAAATTAATTCCCCTTTTCGAAATTTAAAAAATTAATTTCAATAGCTAAATACGTTTTCCATCTATATTTTAAGGTACAGTATGCGATAGGCATTATTTTTACTACATGAAACTACTCAACAGTTTATACTGTAGAAGCCTAATAATTCGTTCCAAAAAAAATCGTTCCTAAAAAAATTCGTTCCTAAAAAAAAAATTCATATTTTTAAAACCTTCCATGAAAACTGACATTCTGGAATCGAATGTAAGAATGATATTTATTTTGACATCAGCTTCAATTCTCATCATATCAACCAACTCAATAGTAAATAATATTTTCTAATGATAAGAATTGTTCTTATTTCCTCACACCATTAACCAAAATATACATGACTTTTCTTTTCGATACATTGCTCTTCAAATAACCGTTGTAATGCTGAGTATTAAACAATAATGTAATGCACATATCTAAATTGAATTATCTTTACTGGTATTTTTATGGGAAACGTGCCAGACAAGGCATGAAGCCAATTAATGCTAGCGTCTAACAATAAGGAAAGACGATTATCATAAAGACATGGTATTACTATTGAAAAGACCAATACTAAATTTATTAGCAAAACAATAATACGAAAGACAGTTCTAGGAGGTTTAATGTGGCTCCTAGCAACGAAGATGACTATATAACTTACGAGGAGTCCGACAGGCACTGGACCATTTAAACGGCTCTAAAGTTTTATCTGAAGGGCTGTGATATATGTTTTGTTTTGTTCTACCGTGTCCATACTTTCAAAAGAATCAGTTCATATCTAACCATCCGGATCTCATTCACTTCCACGAGCTGTTCAAGCAATTTTAAGAATTTAGTATGCACTGTCTCTCGTCCGCTAGCCTAGTTGTCTTACATCCAGCATTGTGCGACATCTTCCTGCATTGGTAAGGTAATAAATACACTCTTCGTATTACATTGACACGAATTCACTATAAAACGGCAGTATTATGCACACGGTGCCGGGAAACCAGTTGCCAATGTTATGAATAAGCCAGCTTTCAAACGTTCTAGTCATTTACCAAACTCTTTTATCATTTGTGTAGTTGGTTTCTTTTTTTTTTAATACTCTAATGCAGTTTTTATTTATTTTTATTCCGTGCGGGATTAAACGAGGCTTCAGTTTATTCGCTTACGCAGTTGCGCTATTTTGAAAACCATGTTTATCTTTTCGGTCCAGAAATATTTGTTAACGAGTTTCACCGAGGCAAGTGGCGGCTTCTCGCTTCTACGGTCGTCAGTATCGAAACTTGATTATTTCATCGTCTTTTAAACCGTTTGATTAAACTGTCTTTCTTTTTAAATAAACATAAACGAGAAAAAGATTTATAGAGTGTTGCTTTTACGATCTTCCATAGTCGGGACCGTACCGATTGGTATATATATATATATTATTCCTTAATTGGAATTCATTTTTTTTATGGAAGATCAGATAATAAATAAACGTGAATTTATAAGATCAAAGAATCCAACTTTGATCGCCCTTCGGGGCCCGTGGCGCAGTTGATAGAAACGTTGAATCTCTACAGTTCCAGATGAGCATTGTCTGAAGATAGCGGTTTCAATCCCACCCAAAGCGTGCCAGAGGTTAATTGGCCAAAAATGTGGTGAGACGACAACAACTACGGATGGCAGTGATGGCTAAGAATGCAGTTAGGAGATTCGAAGTTCCTATCCGTCGCGGTTACCACCTGACGAAGGCCAGAGAAATTAGTTGGCCGAAACGTTGTGAATAAACAGTTCTTCAGGTGTATGTTTATTATGGCTCCTTGTTCCAAAGAGAGGCATTGTAAAGATACCCCTAAACAAGGTCTCGAAGGTTATATCGAAAGAAACGTTCTGTGAATAACAACCAAGACGAGAATAATAATAAAAATAAAAAACAATTAATAATACATTATTATCAATCATAATATCTAACAATAAAAAACAACATTATATCAAATCAATACGCACACAAAAAGGAAATGAAGTGAAACTATTTATGTTGCATGCTGGTCTACATAACATTGATGTGTGTGTGTGTGTGTGTGTGTTAACAAAAGCGTGTATCATAGTCAATTTGTATGGGAAGTGTTTGTCTTGTGCAGTGTGTGTGTGTGAGTATGCAACACATATATTATAACTGGTCATTAACATGTTTATGTTTAGCGCAAAGAACGTAAATACCTCCCTACGTTGTGTTGTCTTCTCATTTTATTATCCAAGTGCATCTCCCGTCCGAAGAACCCAACAACATAAACACTTCACATATTTTTAATTCTAATGTCCCTATGGTTATTTCAAAAATGAACAAACATTGTTTCCATTATTAACCAAAAAAGTAATTGCCAAAATATATCTGAAGAAATCGTATTATTTCGATTCATCGAACTACTGTTCTCATCTTAAGTGTGAGGTTCACAACGTTTCTGTCGATATAAGTCCCAACCTTCTTCAAGCGTATCTGGTCGAATTCGGGAACGTTTCTGTCGAAGTCAGGAATTAAAAACGGTCGGAGGTTACATCGACCGAAATGTTGTGAAAACCGCATTTATATGAGAACAGTAGTACGTGGAATCCAAATAATACGAATAACCAATCCTCATCTCAAAAATGAATATGAAAAGAATAGGTTAAACAATTAAAATATTATGAATCCTCATCTAAAAGAAATCAGAAACAGGTGTTCTTTTTTCATGTTCTTTTATTGTAATCTCTCTCAGTATGACAATAAAAACATGATAAAAATGTTGGACGTGTACGTAAGTCAATGACAGAACACTAGAGGAAGACCTCCAGTCTGTAGTGGAATAGGACAAAAATAGATGGTCACATTCAATGCTGCCAAGACTAACCGTCTTTCCTTTAATAACTACAAGAAACATGCTGGACCACTAATAGCCATGGCTACATGGCTAATGATACATTACCTGAAAGTACTTCGTTCAAACTCCTCGGTTTAACATTAACGGGGAACATAAAGAGCATTGCTTAGGCTGCTACAAAGGTGAGTTCTCTCTGCCGTGCTAGAAAGTTATTTACGCCTAAGAGTATCTTTTACCTCTACAAAGCCCATCTATGGAGTATTGTTGTTACATTTGGACTGGAGCATCTGATACTAGTCTCTCCCTCTTAAACTTCAAAAGAGAGTCGCCAACGTAATATGTCCCATACTATCAGCTAGGCTTCATCCACTGTCCCATCGACGAAATATTGCATACCTCTGCTTCTTTTACAAGTATTTTAATGGTAGGTGCTCTGACGAACTAGAAGCCCTTGTGCTTGGATAGAAATACACCTGCCAAACCCGAAACGCAGCAAAATCCCACCCCTACACTGTAAACACCCCTGGATACAAGAACGCCTTCTACTTTAATAGTTTCTTCCCAAGAACTGCTAGAGTTTAGAATTCTCATTCGGATTCTTACTTCCCTGATTGTGCTGACATGCAGAAGTTAAAGTGTAATGGAAAGAGATATCTTGCTGCTCAACTTCCTGCTTAGAACCACTACAAATTATGTCTCAGATAATAGCCCCCAATCGAAGTGGCGCTGTGCCTCGTTTGGGATGAAAATGCAATTTAAAAAAAAAACTAACAAAATTGGCCGGGTAATTTTGGTCATTCATTTATGGAACAGGCGATGTGATGGTTGGTTGGTTGTTTTTGTGTTACGGCATATCAACCCTTTTCAGGTTATTTAATGCCGAATCCAGTGATTTGGAGGAACAATTTTTTAATACAATATATTTGTTTGTTTTTTTATTTAAGTCGGTTTCTATTTAATCCATAGTTGGGGCCCTAACAGTTACTACCAGTCCGGGTCAGAGTGGACCTGGGAGCAATGGCAATTAAAGGGTGACTCCACACTCCCCAAAGACCGCAAGATGGGGCCTCACCATCGGATATAGTTTAAGGTCATATCCAGGACTTGACGATGTGATGACAATTATCGTTATTTGTATACGTCATAATATTAATAATATTTGTATACGTCATAATATTAATAATATTTGTATACGTCATAATATTAATAATATTTGTATACGTAATAATATATGCCATTTCATTTTTTATTTCTTATTACACAATATAAGCCACATCAGTTACAAAGGGCAAAACCTATTGAGTGTTATTTATTTTCAGATAAATAACACTCAATAATATTTAGAAATATGAAAACATTGTGGAATAATATTTTTAATTAATAAATTTTTAATAGTTAAATTTTTTTAATTAATAAGTTTTTAATGGCTTTTTAAAAAAAGTATACGTTTCTAATTGCTAATTTCTATTTTGGTCAACCAAATTATTTAGAATGACATCAGTTTCGCCATACTTTTGGCATTATTACTACAAACATATTTGTCTTAAACTATTATTGAGTTAAATGCTTAGACATAGAAAAACACTTTTAGCAAGACCTTCATTATAATGACTACAGAAGACTAATTATGTTTTTTACTTTTAATTTTATTTTTATGCATACCCGGCATTGCTAGAAAAAAAAACATTGCCGGCGGAGGATTTAGACACATACTATTCAAGATAAACCAAATATCCTTCGTTGTTATGATTTTCCCTTATTTTGAACAGACTTTAGATTTTTGCAAGCATGAATCATAGGAATCTTCATCTAGCAAATTTAAACAGAGAAATAAACTCTCAAAGGAAATAATAATCCATAGATTAAATGAAAACTTACTTCCGTTTTTAAAAGAAGCTAATGTTAGATACACTGGAACCACTGGATACGGCATTATAAATTAGTAACAATATACAGTACAGTATATAATACACATGGATATAATCAAATAACATCATAAATAACACCGTCAGGCGGGGCAAATACTGTAACCAAGGGCTGGAAAACATCGTATTCCACATCGTACCCTAAACAAAAACGTATCCCGGGTTTCTACCGTGTAATAATAAGTCACAATAAACAAATTGCATGTATATTAAATAAAAGTAAATTAAATAAGTCAACTTCTAATATTTCTAAATACAATACTTAACATAATTCTCTTACAATTTCTCCATTAATAAATCAGTCTGATCTCGAGCGCGTGGTTCAGTGGGGGAAGACGTGTCTGGTTACCTTTAATGCATCTAAAACCAAACTCCAATCCTACATCATCAACGCTCTGATCCCCATCTGGCATCAATTGGGATGGATGACTCTCGTCTGGGAGAGGTCCCGTGTTTTGACAAGCTTCTGGGTTTGACCTTTACTCCTGATCTGAAATAGAACACGTACATCAAGTCTGTTGCCAAGGTCGCTGGAAAGATGGTGGGATCCTTCTACCGCTCCAGAAGATATCTCACTACTGATGCAATTATCTATCTATATAAAAGCCAAGTACGTCCAAGGATGGAATACTGCTGCCATATCAGGGCAGGAGCTTCTAAATAAGCATATCCTGCCTTGACAGAGAACAAAATAGACTTCGTGGCTTAGTGGGGGATGCCCTTTTCTCTACCCTGCACCCTCTCTCCAACAGAAGAGACGTTGCGAGCCTATCCTTGTTTTATCCTTATTTCCATGACAGGTGCTCGTCTGAACTCCAATCTCTGGTCCCCCCTCGCCAATCTTTCACGAAAAACACCCGTCTAGCTGAATCCACTGTGAAAATTTTTCCCCACTCTTTATCTGTGTCTAAATCAAAAAGGAGAGTCAATGAACAAAGCACACATATGGAACTCTGTTCCGTCTGCCTGCTTCCCACCTGACTACAACTTGGACGTCTTCAAGTCCAACGTTAACAAATTCCTAATGAACTGCCCCCTTAAGTAAACAATTCATCAAATCTCCACATTAACGTAATGTACTTGCAATAACCCTTATCCCTGAGTGGCTTCCGGGCCTTGATAAGTGGTGACCACTGTGTAAAAAAAATAAGATCAGATTGTTTTGATCGTTCATCTAAGCGAAACTATGACAAGTGCTCGATCGAGCTCCAATCTATCATTCACAACAAGAAATCGTCTAACTACAACCACTGCTAACCAACCACTTCTCTCTTTCTCTCTCTCTCTCTCTCTCTCTCTCTCTCTCTCTCTTTCTCTCTCTCTACCTACCTAAAACTAAATGAAACTTCCACGAGGAAATTTAATTTCTTAAAACTGCCTGCCTGTGGAACACAATACCGCTGGGTTGATTTCCACTTTACTACAACATGATCGTTTTCCTGTGCAATGGAAACGGATCTTACTAAGAACCACTATCATCATCAATCATCACGGTGTTGTCTCACCTGCCTCCTAACATTAATTTAACTGATTATCCTCAAGTGGCCTTCATGAATAAATTTTCAATCAACCTTGTAGAAACATTCTAAAACAATATTCAGTATAAATATTATAAGGGTTACACAGTTCGAGACGACTTAATACTTGGGAGTTCACATTTATAATAGAAGAGAAAGAGATAGAGAGAGAGAGAGTAATTCTTATGACAGTAGTGCTGAGAGATAGATGTGAAAAGAAGTTTAATAAAAGTTCTTTAAACAGGAGAGAAATGCATTATTGAGGGGGATACAGTCAGCCTTTAGAAAGGTTTTTTATACAAAGTTTTTTTTATAAAAGACGAATAAGGCAAAACATATTACCTTGAGGTTGAAGTACGAAGGAAGACAAAAATAACAAATACAAGACGTTTATTCATCCAACTGATGATTGGAATTCGATACTTACTAAGTTGCTACATTGTCGTATTTTTCTAACCCCTTCGCTTCCTAAGGAGTTTCTGTCAATCTCCCCGGTCACCTCTACTGAACGAACTGCTCCTCTCTTCCCGACTCATTCGGACTCCGGACTGACTGATAGTTTAGTTAGACTAAAAATAAGTCTAAGTGTATATATGAATTCTATACTTCTTTGTGACGTCAGAACGCGAGCCAAGAATATGGACCTTATGCACATGCATATGCATATGCACATGCACGTGCTTCCAACACGTGTCCTGGTAACACAATCACAGATTTTCTCTGTGGACATTCTTTACTTCCATAGTTCCATTATTCCTGCTCCGACCCAAATAAAACAAACACAACTTTCTATTTACCGCATTCATACGTATAAGTTGTTTCTAGCTAACATTCGTCACTACAATGGATAATTCACTGAAACTCTGGAATGGTATCTAATTTTTAAAAAATGTATTTGTTTTAACCTTTAATAACTGTTTTCGATTCCAGTAATAATATTCGATCCGAATTACTTCGTTTCTAACTAAAAACCGGGAGCTCTCCCCTTCGATATGATACATAAACTACCAAGCAACAAACTACATCCTCTAAAATAATTTAGTAATTCTGCCAGAAATGTAAATACACATTGTTAAAGCTTGGCTATGTTTCTATTATATTCCCACAGAAAACTTTGCACATAACATGAACATAAAAGCAAAACCTCATTCTGTTTCATGGATGAACAACATAATTTGCATTTCAGTGTCTATATTTGTTTCAAAGAAAAAATAAAAGCCGTAGATTCCATGAACAAAGCTTCTTTCTTCGAACGCCACACCTGTGGAACACTCTTGTTTCTTTCCCTTCCAGCTGACTACAATTTGGTCATCTTCAAGTCCAATGTAAACAAGTTCTTGATGAGCCGTCCTCTTAAGTAATCCAGTTTACCAAATTTCCACTATCAATGATTACTACGATATTGTCCCATTGACTACTGTACACTTATTAACTCTTATCGTCGAGTAGCCTCCAGGCCTTGATAAGTGGGGACTCCTTTATGAAAAAAAGACACTGAAGTCCCTAATCATTGGTGTTATATTTTGAACTCTGAGGCAACATTCCAATTCTACACTTGAGGATACCTACAACTAAGAAAACCATGACTTAATCGCTCTTGATGCATACTCATCTCAGCATTTTTACTAGCTGACCAAACTTTTCAAGAATCTACTTAACGGATAATATCCCCATTATGTCAGACTACTGTCTGACGAATATGACTTCCTCCACTATTTGCCAGATATCATTGGATCTGTTATATAAAATTATGTAACCATTTTGTTTTTTCATTACTTATATGCCGATATATTATTTTATTTCTATTCCGTTATCCGCTGTGTCATATTATATATTTTTCCTCATTATTGCATTCCTTTTTTGACACTTTCTATTTTTACGGCAAAGAAACACAATGTATTTATTTTAATTCTATGTTCTGTGCGGTTTCATTAGATCTACACCTACTCTCTCTCTCTCTCTCTTTCTCTTTCTGTCTCTCGCTCTATATATATATGTATATAACAGATATAACACGTCTAAATAGGTATTTATACACACAGACATAAAAAAACCATTGTGATCTGCGTCAACATTTTTACAATTTCTTTAAATACTATTGTGAACCCTCAGCTATCCCTAAATAGGGATCCCTTGTCACATACGCGTCATGCTCGTTCTTCGCAGGGAATCCTTCGCAAGATCCCTCGGTGCAGTAGGATTCGTTGATCGATTTGGTCGGAGTCGATTTCACCTTCGGGTTGATATGCTGCTGTCACGCTGGAAGTGAATAGATTTTCATGCATGCAAAAGAAAAACAGACTCCGATGTATCTATTCTATTTGGTTATTTCAAGTTAGATATATAAAATATGATATAAACTCATATACAATTGTTCCGTTGTTGATATTTGACAAAACACTATTGAATCCCAATTAGATTTAATTACTCTCAGTTTTGCGGTGGTGAGATCGCGAAGAGAGGGATGGCGACGACTCTTCGATTAGGATTAGATTCGCTCAAAACTCAGCTCCAATTAAACTGATTTTGGAGCGAGGATTCGCTTATGTACGGAGGTATCGGGGTAGGGTAGATTGCTCCTTAGACCAATCGCCAATAAGTGACATTAAATTGTCACTTACACCAAACAATCAGATTTATATGTCGGATTCATAAAAAATAATAAGATTTGTAACTTTACTCTTCCTTTCTGGGAATACAATAATACTTAACAAACAACACAAGTATAGCTGCCCGGCATTCTCCAGAGTTTCGGAAGTCTCAACCTCCCCCAAATGGGGAGCCCTACCGCTCTTTGGGACGGTCACGTCACACTATTTCCATTAATTTTAATATTATTTTATTGGTTGCATCCGTTTGCTTTCCTTATTTCAACTTATATTTGCACTTTTTAATAGTCGCATATCCCTCTCCTCATAGTATGAAAACGTGTCTAAATATTGACCTCCACTTTTAGTCAAGATTAGTGTCTGCGTGTTCGTCAATTTTACTTTCGTTATTTACATTAAGTTTTTTTTTTTTTTTTTTTTTTTTTTTTTTTACACAGTGACCACCACTTATCAAGGCCCGGAAGCCACTCAGGGATAAGGGTTATTGCAAGTACATTACGTTAGTGAGGAGATTTTATGAAGTGTTTAATTAGGGGGGTGGTTCATTAGGAATTTGTTAACATTAGACTTGAAGACATCCAAGTTGTAGTCCGGAGGGAAGCAGGCAGACGGAACAGAGTTCCACAGGCGTGCAGTTCTAAGAAAGAAGCTTTGCTCATGAAATCCGCGTTTTTATTTAGGCACAGATATAGAGTGGGGAGTCGTCCCTTTAAAGATTTCATCTTTTCCTTCCCTTTTCCTCAGCGGCCGATTGGCGGTTTTTCATATAATTATTTATAAGTATTATGCACTGCTAAATACATGAAAAAGTGGACCTTTTAATACCTTTCCATAAAGACAGTTAAACACAATCTCATTTTTAGTATGAACAAAATCATGCCCTGAATCCTAAAAAGTGCACAAATGATTAGGAAAAAAATGTCTCAGCCTAGAATGACTAACGGATAGTTTCTTTTCATGCTATCTGTTCGAGTTCTGCAGAAGCACAAAATCAAAATCGTACGTATAAACATTTGTAAATATTCTGACGTAAGTCAATTTGCACTGCTAAAGTACGGAAAAGGTGTAGCTTTGAAAGCCTCCTCACGAGGCAACAGTTAAGCATTATTTCATTTTTAATATGAGCACAATCCAAACCTCAACCAAAAATAAAGTACATCTTTGATTGGAGGAAAAATTAAAATTACCTCAATTTCTTCGCTATGAACCGAGGACCGAACAGATGCAATACATTTTTTTAGTAATCGACCCAAACCAGCACTATTCGCTTGTAAGCAGCAATGTTGAAAATCACAGCCAGTGGTTTCTGCTAACAGACTCTGCAGGACAATGCCCGACAGTAGAAGCCAGATTATTTCATTTTTGCCACGGCTGCCAGTGCCTGCTATTTTCCAGGGCCTGCAATGGCCCCTACTAACAACCATATTTTACTTTGTTTTTATTATCCACACAGCAGCAGCCGTATAGTGCAATTGTGAGAAGCCTTGACTGTCATTTGGGCGGTCTTGTTTCGATCTTGCCTTGAGTCACTTGCCTGTGTAGCCGCAATGATGAGCTGTGAAACAGTGAAACAGTACTGTATGTGGATGATTATATATATATATATATATATATATATATATATATATATATATATATATATATATAAGCATGTATATGCGAATTAAAAAAATTAAAATTGAAAATAAAAATATTTTTACTATATAATGGAAATATATTATATTTATCATTACATACAGAAAGATTTCCCGAAACCTCTAATGTGCTATTTGTTTCTACTAGAAACACATAAATAAAAAATGGCAGTCGAGATTAAATCTTCATGTTTAATGATCGTATAATCTATATGCGTATCTCTGTCTATTGATGCGCCAAAGCAAGTAATTATGACCAGGGTAATTATATCGATGCAGCTGTTGTTAGCAGATGCAATCACCGTATGAGCCATGAGAAACCTCAACTAGAAGCACATAAGAAAATAATATATTTGACAGATTCCATAAGGATCCGTGGATTTCAAATCACTTTAGACTAATTACATCCACCATTGTTTCCACTGTCAATTTCATCCATTACGCTTTTGCTTTTTTTAGATAGTTTGTGCACACATGCGCCCGTATTTCAGTCTGTCCGTCACGCTCAAGTCTAAAATAACAATTTTATAGCAGAAGTTGCTAAGTAAATGAAAGTATCGTACTTTTTTATTACAAGATAGTCACAAATTAGCAAGACATGAGAGTCTCGCGAGAATAACGCTTAATGAGTATACGGTGGTCAATGAGACAACAGCGTATTGATCGTTAGTGTTGGAAATTAGGTAGCATTTGATTATGTAAGGGGACGGCTCAGGAAGAACTTGTTTACATTGGACACAGAGATCATTATGTTGTAGTCAGCTGGAAAGCAAGTCTGCGGTACAGAGTTCGACAGACGGGCAGTTCTAGAAAAGAAACTGTGATCATAATTTTTTTTTTTTTGATTAAGGAACATAAAGAGAATGGGGAAAATTGTTGAAAGTGGTTATAACCAGACAAGTATATTTTGAAGTGTTTGGCAGGGCGAATTATAGATTGAAGCCCAGTACTTTCAATGAAAAAATAACCATTTTCAACCATGTAAAAGAAGAAAAAAATAACACCATTTCCTTGGAGAGAAACAAGGTCAGCGTCGAAGGAGATGAATGTGTAAAATGAAGGGATAAGAAAGAGTGCGGTCGAAAAAGATGGACGTATAAGAAATGCCTGTCTACGGTCAGCGTGTAGTGGAGCAGAAGCGAGCGACTTTTAAGCTGGTGTCGTCGAGAGAGGAGAAAGAAAAAACGATAATAAACAGAAAGAAAAGCCGAGTCAGATTTATTTATTTTTGTTTTTTTTGTTCCTGTTTTAAACAGAATTTTATTGCATATCTTTCTTCTGAAGAGTCATTACATCCAGATCGCATTTTTTTTAAAATTCACAGCTTAAGTAGGGTGTATTCTAATTCCTGCATTAGCTGTTATCTTTAAACTGAAATTATAAAAAAAATTGGTTAATCATTTCATAAGATGTATAGTAATAACGTACTGAATTTTTAAGGGTCAACGACAATTTTTAATTCCTGTACAAAAACGGTCTGGAAGCGTATTGAAGACACCTCGTGCTATAATATGTAATAGGACTATTATTAATAAAGGTACGAGCCACACATTATATTTTAAGTAATGCAATTTTTATTCCTATTCTCTTATTATTTAGTAAAATAAAAAAAAATAATGAGATACCTTTTAGAGTTTTATTCGTTTGGGCTCGTGTACTATGAAATATACTCGGTCGTTATTAAAACCAGCGAATAGATGGTGCATTATATATTTGAAACAGCAACGGAACTCGATTCAATGATGAAATGAACTGTTCACACACTACGTATCAGATAATTAACTTTTTGCAATATGAATACTAGATTAATTAAAATCCAGCCGATTCCGTTGTGAAAGAATTTCCTGTAATTAGTATTTAATAGTTTTATTCTGATTATTCGTTATTATGCACATTTTCCTTATTAGCACAGTTGCAAGTTATTTAAATAATCTACGCCTACATGCACGGCCCTGTCGGTGGGGTATTAGAATACGCCGACTGCCCCCCTGCAGAGGGTAAAAGTCCCTCAATGGGAGTCCTGGATATGACCTTAAACTATATCCAGTGGTGAGGCCCCAGCTTGCGGGCTTTGGGGAGTGTGGAGCCACCCTTTAATTACCATTGCTCCCAGGTCCACTCTGACCTATTAAAAAAATCTTTTCTTCAAAATCTTTGGATCGGCATTAAATAACCTGAAAAGGGTTGATATGCCGTAAAACAAAAACAACCAACCAACCAACCAGCCTACATGCACAATGCCCGCACATAAACACCACTTAAATATCATAATCATACACATGTTGAGAAACGTTGAACGTTTGTGTAATTCACTCGAGCGTCACAAATGACATTAAGTAACTTCTACAGGAAGTCAAATTTGAAGAAATTTTTGTCCGCCTTGTGATTTTTAAAACGAGCTTCATTTGTTTCGCCTATTTTTTTTTGTTTGTTTGTTTTATTTATTTATTTATTTTTACTTTCTTTTTTATTCTGGAATAAGTCATATTGGCACTTAGAACGTAAAGTGCTACTATTTAGGATCGAATCGGACAGAGTACTGTGGGGAGTTGAGCAGCGAGATGTTTGTTCACATTACATTTCAAATTTTGCAGGTTAGGATAGCCAGCGGAAAAGTAAACAAGGGAGGAATCCTAAAATCTAGCAACCCGACGGAAGAAACTATTAGACTAAAAGTGTCCCGGTATCTAGAGACCTCACAAATGAACAGGTGAAATTCTGCTACATGTCGGGTGTGTAGAGAATTGAAGGGGCACAATTGAAAAGTGTTCATCAGCATACCATTTAAGAACTTGTAGAAAAGGAACAGGGTTACAACATTGTGACGACAGAACTTGGAGCTTGGCCTACAGTGTATGACTCATTATATTTGAGACTCTATCTTGGACTCTGTTTAAGATTGAGAAATTGGTACTAGCCGCACCAAACCACATGTGGCAATAATCTTCCATGCATGAGTGAATTAAGGATCCAGAATCAACACATTTTTGACAACACAAAACAAATGTATTTATACCAGTAACGTAAAGATCTTGAGTTCTGGTGACGATGGAGTCACTGAAGGTGTTTATGATATCACTAAGGTTTTTTAGCCATTTTATCATGCAGAAAGTTGTCCAGATGCTCGAAAAAGAAGTAATCGGTAGGTGAGAGGTCTGGAAAGTATGACAGATAGGGCACAATTCCATAACCTAATTCGTTCAACTTTTTCAAGGTCGGTTTAGCAATGCGCTGTGGGGCATTGTTGTGGACGAGAATTTCGCCATTTCTGTGAATAATGCTGGGTGTTGTTGTCGAAGTTTCTGGTGTATTTCATCCATTTGTTGACAATACTTTTTCGCCTGCATTCGAAAAACTGTAATGGAAAAGACCGGTTACAGACCGCCAAACATTCAGCATAACCTTTTGGCGAAACGCTGGTTTCAGGAAGTGCCATGGAGCTTCGTCAGCATCTAATCACTGAACTAACCGTTGTCGGTTGTCGTAAAGAGCACACATTTTATCGCAAATCAGACCTCGATCCAGAAACGAGTTGTTCTTTTTGTGTAAAAAAAAGAAAAGAAAGATGACGCTTCATAACGGAATTTCTTTAGTTGGCGTCCAATTCGTGAGGCAGCCATTTATCAATATTTTTGTCTTTCCAATCTCTCTGAAGTGGTTTGAAATCGTCGTATACGTAACGTCTGATTCAGATGAAAGATCTCGAATTACTGCGAAAGATCTCGAATTACTGGATTGGCTTCAATTAAGTCTATTAATCGATCGTTGTCAACATCCAATGGCCGACCACAACGCTAATTATCCTCAAGTCTCCGACACGAAATTTCTTAAACAACCTTTAGTACTTTGCATTCAGTAGTGGTTCTTGGGCCAAATGCTTCATGGTATCGTGAGTTTTTCAGCAGCTTTTCGGTCTAGTATGAATTGAAATCAAACTGTGAGAAAAGAAGGCATAATTGTTTTATAAGGACTGTAATTTAAACGATTAGATAAAGCGAATAACGTTATTTAAAATGATATGTAAAGTAAAGGTTTTATAACGAAACCTAATTTTAAAATACATTCGAAATCAATATATAAGAAACGGCAATAACTTTCTTTTCAACCTAATATCTGGTGTGAGGCCTTTGCTAATACTGAACCAAGCTTCTTTGCATTTATTTTTACAGAAAATTAACCCTTTCAGCTTCATTAATACTGAAACGTAATGTTTATGTTAAACGCTTTATGGCATGTGATAAATAAACACAGTTTGGTCAATTATTCATAGATCTGAATGCGTATTCATACTTTTTCTAAAAGTTATATTGAAAAATTAAAAACCTTTCACAAGTATGGTTTGATGAAATGTAACTTATAGATATTCAAGATAAATTAATAAACATCCCAAAAAATCGGATTCTTTAAGGTATTTTCAATTGCGTCGAAATCTGTAATTTGCACAAACACCTATTTAACCAATTTTATATTTTTATTCGATTTAAATTTTATCCATACTGAGAAAATAATTAATCAATATTAATTTAACTTTAATTTATTCTCAAAATCTATTAGCCTTAAAACATATGTTTTAAATTTTTATAGTCTAACTCAGTCAAAAAATATTGTCAAAATTGGTATTCGGATTGTATTTTGTGAGTAGAGCTTCCTATATTAGATACAATTAATTCAATTGGTGAAAGTATTGTGCATCTTTTGTAGTATTTTGACAGGTTATAAGTTTAGTGGAGTAGCGTTCGACGTACGGTGTACATATTTTAATGTTTGTAAATACTATTTACGTTATTTTCTAAAAAAGATATTTATATCTATTATGAGAGTATTTTTGTCTAGTATTGTAGGTGTACGTTTAGGAGTAGCACGCCACTTGTTAACGGGGATTATATAAACGTCTTTGTTTTAGTCAAATCTTTAGAGCCTTTCGTCAAATACGTTTCATTCCGCCCGCAGTTGCATAAATATCGCTTATGTAAAAGTCATCAATGAAAATGATATTCTTAAGCTACCAAATCAAAAGAATCCTTTTGTGAAATATTCAAAGCATCTGCAAGTTTCATGTGTTGTCTTTCCGGCTTGGAAAGGGATGAGCAAGCTTTAAATTCGCAACATGATAACATAATAAAAGGTTTAATATAGTAGATTATCAAGATTCAAAGAATTAAAATAAATATGCTAAATGATATAAAGTTTGTGTGCCAGTTTTTAATGCAAATATATTCAAGATTAGAACAGTTCTCCGAATTATATTATTATTGGAATCCCTTGAGATGAGTAATTTGTATATTTTATTTATTTATTTGCGGACTCTTACAATCATCTATACGACATAATCACATTGACACACCGGTTCCCATTGGAGCACCGACGGTAAGCAACGTTGAACCCGGTCAGTACTAAATGGGTGACCATTTGGGATTCCAAGCGCTGTATGTGCTCTCCACCTATGTAGGCATTGTTTCAAATCGTCCTGAGCTTCTTACCACTGGACTCAAACAGTGCCGATTCAGGAGAGGTGTGGTTGGGATTGCGCAACCATTGCATCAGCTGCCCATAAAAGGAGTATCATTTGTCTTTCGAGACTGAACGGAGGCATCGACCATCATCTTCATAGTTTATATATATATTATTCCTTAATTGGAATTCATTTTTGAGATGAGCATTATATATATATTAATTTATTTTTATTTCGGACTATTAGTCTCATCTTTATTAGTTGTTGTTTTTCATTTTTTATTGGATTTTTTATTCACAACGTTTCGGCCAACTAATTCCTCTGGCCTTCGTCAGGTGGTAACCGCGACGGATAGGAACTTCGAATCTCCTAACTGCATTCTCAGCCATCACTGCCATCCGTAGTTGTTGTCGTCTCACCACATTTTTGGCCAATTAACCTCTGGCACGCTTTGGGTAGGATTGAAACCGCTATCTTCAGACAATGTTCATCTGGAACCGTAGACAATCCAATAAAAGATGAAAAACAACAACTAATAAAGATGAGACTAATAGTCCGAAATAAAAATAAATTAATATATTCATAGTTGTTTCCCAACGTTTCGGCCACTATTTCTCTGGCCGTCATCAAATGGTTAATCGCGACATGATAGGAATGCTCTCTTAACTGTATCGTCAGTAATTACTGCTCTCTACAGTTGTTGTCGTCTCACCACGTTTTGGCCAACTAATTTTCTGGTCGGTTTTTAGTAGGATTGAAACCGCTATATTCAGACAATGCCCACGTGGAACTGTGAAGATTCAAAGCCTCCGTTCACTGCGTCACGTGCTCCGAATAATGCGAATAATACAGATTATCAATTATTCTCTTCAAAAATTTAGAAACCTAAACTAACAAACATTTCAAAATTATATGATATAGAAACAATATCGTATAGCATGTGTCGTAAAAGAAGTCGAGTTCCATATGTACAAAATGGCAATCTTATAAGAAATATATTAAACACTGTTATATCAGAAATGTTACTCTTTGTGATGTTGAGTTATTCTAAATATTAGATAAAGCATTGTGATAACTAGGGCTATGACAAGAGAATATTCTTATCATTATTTTGACTCTCGTTCAGTTAATACTTTATATGCTTTTATATAGAGTGGTGTGGTTCTCGATTGATTAACTGTGTCTAACTGTATCGGATATATACTCGAGAGTCAAAACTATGATAAGAATATTCTCTTGTCATAGCTGTAGTAATAACGAGTGCTCTTAATCATTGGCGTTTTATAAGCTTGGCTAGAATTCATTAAAGCTGTGCACTTTAAAACCACTTGAAATATCGAAGGCCAACTAATGGTGCAGTATACGGACCGAAAGTCAGTATTGTGCATATTATGGACCGACTTTCTCGTAAATGTCCGCTCGGGCTCGACAGGCGTCTGACATCTCCGCTGGAACATACCTTATAGCGCCGTTAAAAACGACCAGGAACCCGTTCGGATTATTGTTTTTATTTTTTTTTTAATAGTATTTCCACGTTAAATTCTATTTTTAAGATATTTTTGTTTATGAAATTGTAAGGCGAAAGTACAAAAGATTTACAAAACACCCCTTCATCTACATATTAAGAATGGCTTTCTAAATAATAACATTATTTCAGCGTTGTAAAATAGATGAAAAAGCATCCGCCATTATTGGTCCAGCCATATCGGACATTTACGAGTAATCCAATTCGGTTCTTACAATGCATTAGTAAAAAAAATTTATTTTAACCGTCTAAAGATCCATAAAAGAATGGTCCATAAAAATCCGATCAATTGAGGGCCCTCGAACCTTTCTGCGACTTTTAGTTTCGGACGAGATGGAGTTTGAAAATATGGAGAGAGACAGACAGACAGTTTTCCTTTTATATATATTAGATTAGTAAAATATATAGCTTAAACACGAACATTCTCTTAATTATGTTTTGGGATGATAGTGGAAATATCTTCTTTTTATTTTCATAGTTGAGATTTTTTTTTATATACCAGTAATGAAAACGAAAATATTCTGTCAACAAACAAAATTACACGATTTTTTCTAAATTGATCAGTACACGTTCGAACCAACAAAGTGGCAGCATAAATAATTTCTTAAACTTTCAAGATAACAGTTTAATACGCGGTTATCGATAAAATTATATGAAACTGGCCGACGAAAATTCCCAGTTATAAGTAGTTATGTCGTCGATATAAATGCCCCAAAAGAGGTTGATATGTTGTAGAATATGTAATAATCAAAGCCGAATATATCTCTTTATTTATTTGCGGACTGTTACCCTCATCTTCATAGTTTTTGTTTCACGACGTTTCGACCAACTATTCCTCCAGTCTTTGTCAGCAACTATAAAAAATGAGGATAACAGTCCGGAAATAAATAAATTTATAATTTACTTATTTTCAAAGATTTAAAATAATTAAAATAATACACCGCCACATAAACTTACTTATTACGGATCAGATTGTTACGAATTTGAGATTTGCTTGATCGAATAAGTCATCCATGTAAAAGTTGCTGATATCTTTAGCGAAATTATTACTACGGATATAAAAAGACTCGAACACCACCCGCCGAATAGCTGATCCGCGACATGTACTTCACCGCCGTTACACCCATCAAGCTGCTAATGAATGGAGTAACTCAGGCGAGATTACGTCATGAAGTTTGAAGCAAAAAATCAGGCGAACATAAACTCATACGAGCAACAGTCGAATATGATTGGACAAACAAAATGAAACACGTGATATTCAAACAAACCTGTTTCTTTGGTTTGTTTTTCTTCTGCAAGTATTGCGAATCACGCCAGAAAACATCAGATCCTACAAGTCTGACGATTTACTAATTACACTTTTCAAATGCCACACACTTTTGTTGCAATTCTTACATTGTAATTTCCGAAAAGAAAGAAAAAATATTTTACATTTCAATGTCCACCCTTGCCTTGATTTGTTGTAGGTCAAATTAATTTCTCTTCAACTGTTGATGTACTTACACTTACAATTAAAAACTATTTCCGCCTTCTTATATTCTTGCATTCATATATTTTCTTAGATATTATAGCGTCGATTCGGCACTGTTTAGGTCCAGTTGAAAGAAGTCCAGGACACTCTGGAAACAATGCCGAGATAAGATATATATATATATATATATATATATATATATATATATATATATATATATATATACATATATATATATATATATATATACTTCATTTACTCACATAAAATTAATATACGAAAGTATAAATTTATGCGTAAACTTTAAGTATTTACTTCAAAAGTGCTCAATACGTAGGTAGAGCTAGTTAGTAAGTTATAAAATATATATGGCGATTAAGCTAGTGTACTTAATCGCCATATATATTTTATAACTTACTATATATATATATATATATATATATATATATATATATATATAGGTCAGAATTAAATTATATATATAAGATATATATATATATATATATATATAATTTCATTCTGACCTCTCTCTCTATATAGTGTTCAATACGAAAGTAGAGCAAGTGGCATTTTCAATTTGTCTTTGCATAAGCAGTAATTTGTTGCTACACAGTCATGAGTATGTTTCGGTCTTCTAGTGTTTAGTAACTAGTTACCTCTTCAGGCAACAAACGCTTATTTACGAAAGCGGAATTCAAAACCTTTTTGAATTCCGCTTTCGTAAACAGGCGTTTTTTCCCTGAAGAGGTATCTAGTTACTAAACACTAGAAGACCGAAACATGCTCATGACTGTGTAGCAACAAATTACTGCTTATGTAAAGACAAATTGAAAATGTGTGTGCATATATATATATATATATATATATATATATAATTTAAATCTGCCCTCACTTTGGATATTCTTTCTATCTTTTATTTACGTGGCTTCAAAGTATTTTTGTATTCTTACATATCTCAGATATTCTTGCGTCTAATATATATATATATATATATATATATGTGTGTGTGTGTGTGTGTGTGTGTGTGTGTGTGTGTGTTACTTCCTTTTCGTTTATAGATGATAGATGTGAACGATTTTGGCGTCTTTAATCTCTTGTGGTAGTTGTCTCTTCCTCCACATGATCTGATACAAGCAGGCTACCTGCTCCCGCAAGGCTGCACCACCGGATTTGTAAACCTCAGCTGGGATGGCAACTTGACCTGGAGCTTTTCAACTAGTTGACTGCTGAGTGGCTTTGCTGACACCTTCGATTGATGGGGGGGTCGAGCTGTTGATTGATGGGGACTTTGGGGAGACGTTCAATTACTATATCATTGATGACTCCAGGGCGATTGAGCACTGTGTTGAAATGGTCAATTATAAGCTAAAAGGAAATCGCCAATCCTGCGATAACCACTGAGGTATCTCTTTCCTGTCCATAGCAGTAAAGATCTTGGCTCGCATCCTCCTAACCGCTTACTTGGTCACCTGGAACAGGGACACCTGCCGGAGAGTCAATGGGGTTTCCGCGCCGGTCGGGGGGGGGGGGGCACTGGCATGATCTTTGCCGCCCGTCATCTTCAAGAGAAATTAATCGAACAGCACCGAGACCTTTACACAACCTTTATCGACTTGAGCAAGGTATTTGACACAGTCAGTGGGGATGGTCTGTGGAAAATAATGAAGAAATTCGGTTGCCCAAGTACTTTCATCACAGTAGTTCGTCAATTCCATGAAGGCATGATGGGGCGCGTCCTTGACGACGGTGAACCCTCGGAGACTTTTTCGGTAACAAATGGAGTTAAACAGGGCTGCGTCCTTGCCCCAACAGTGTTCAGCTTGATGTTTTCTGCAATGCTATTTTACTCTTTCAGCGACCAGTCATCAGGCATCAACATTAAATTCAGAACAGATGGAAAGCTGTTTAACCCAAGCAGCGCATTCGGGAAACTCAGAAGCAAAGTCTGGGAAAGGAGAGGAATCAGCATTGACACCAAGCTGAATGTTTACAGAGCAGTTGTCCTCACCACATTGCTCTATGGCTCAGAAACCTGGACTACATACAGAAGGCACGAAAAAACGGTGAACCACTACCACCTGAGATGTCTCCGAAATCTCTTTATTATTAGACCGCAAGACAAAGTTCCTGATACAGAGGTCCTGAAAAGTACTAATCTTCCCAGCTGTTGTGGTTGCAAGGTTTAACAATAATTAGTAAGGAAATACAATGGAGACGCAAACAACAAGATAACGCAATAATAAGTGTATTAAAGAAAAGGTATATTTACAATATGTACAAATGACGGTGTCGAGTCAGAGAGTCTTGGTGGGAGGACATGTACGCTCTTCGGCGTCACTTCTGGTGGCATTTGAGTAAGACACCCCAAGGCCAACCTAGGCTTGCCATTTATAGTGTTATGTTATTCGCATATGCAAATAAGTGGTTGCCACCACAACACCCCCCTCCCAAGATTTGAAGTCACACAGATTTCAATATCTTTTTCTTTTTGGGTTTACCATTAATGGTTCATTCACTTTTCTTTTCCTACCTGATCTTCGGGGTTCAGGTGCATTTTGAGGCGGTTCCAAATTAAAAGATTCGTATATGATATCTATGGTGTCCTCCTCTTCGACTGTTGTCGTATCATCATCATCTTGGATATGACGTTTTTTTATCTGATTTAGGTGCCTTTTATGTATATTCTGTGGACCTTTAATCATGTATGTACAATCACCAATGCGTTTATCTACTACTCCACATTCCCAGTAAGATGTGTTATTTCTGTAGCACTTAAAATATACTCGATCTCCCGAGTTATATTTCTTTCTTCTCGTGTGTGTAGTGTTTCGGATAATTGCCTGCCTTGGCAATAGTTTGTCAAACGCTGATTTTACCTTTCTGGCAAACATTAGATCAGCTGGTGATATGTTTGATGGTGTACTAGGATGTGGTGTAATCCTATAAACTTGCAAGAATTGTTGCAAAGCTTTTTCTTAGCATTTTAGTGGTGTGGAAGGCAGATATTCCTTTTTTATCTCCATTATAAAATCGGTTTCAATTTGAGTAAGTCTCTAATCTGGCACTTGTATTCTAGTTAAAATAAAAATATCTATTGAACTTATTATATATCTGTCGTTGGAGAAGAACATTCTAATTTTTTACAGAATGTATTGATTGGCTTATCCCATAGTCCGAATTTCTCAATTAAATCTATTCCAACAGATTTTCACTATTTTTTAGTACGAATATTTTTAATTTCTTCGAAATCCCTTTCAATTTTATCGGGAGGACAACTTCTCCTTCAAATTTTATACCACCACCAGTTACCGTCCGGGCTGCTTTACTAGTTTTCATCGTGGCCGGTTTTCCCAACTTTTTACACGTATTCAGGTTTATTATAGAAACATCGGAGCCGGAGTCGAGTTGTAACTTTATTGATGTTTTAAATATTTCCATTTTTACGTATTTTCGCCGATCTTTGTCTAATTTTGTATTTGATTTTGTTTGCTGTACTCTCTTTCTGGTGTAATCTTTATATCTGCAGCAATCGCTTTTGTGTCCCACCTTCTTACAAATGTAGCATTTTTTCTTCTTATAAGGACAATCTGATTCCCAATGCTTTTCTGCACATCTCTTACAGTTATATCTAGGATGAGGCTTGTTATATTCTGTACTATATTTATGGTTATTATCTTTGGAATATCCCGTTCCATTGCTTTTCTTTGTAAAGTTCTTGGTTGGTGCGTATGGTTTTCTAACTTTTCTTACATATGCCACTCCGGATTCTTCTATATTTTTTGAATCCTTTTTTAGTGTAATGGCCCTTTCACAGTCCTCTGCTAGTTTCTGGAGGGTTAAATCTTGCTCAGATTCCAGCTTAAACAACAATCGTCTGCGTATTTTTGCATTTTTCGTGGAAACTAACCCTTGAGCGAAGAGTAGACATTTAAAATCTTCTACCGTTAGTTCTGCAAGCTTAAAATTATCGCAGTTTTTATTGACAACTGATGCGTATGTCAAATAATCTTGGTTGTCCATCTTTCTTAGATTCATGCACAGCCATCTTTTATGAAAAAGAGATATATTTGGATTAAATAATTCTTTTAGTAATTTTACAGCTTCCATGAACTCTAATTCCGCAGTTTTTTTAGGTAATATGTAATCTACGAATTTGCTGTGTTCTGATGTACCCAATTTTCTGAGTAACAGGCTCACTTTCTGACTATTTGGCCAATTTTTTACAGTCCAGTTGAAAAACATCCTCATATCTTGTGTAGTATGCTTCAAAATTATTCTCTTCCTCAGGCACATAATGAAATGTGTCCATGCTATTAAAAATAGTTGTATGGGAGAAATTAACACTGTCGACATTTTCTCGATTACTCTTTAGTAGTTCCAGTGTTTTAACAAAACGTTCATCTTGTCTTTCTTCATATTCCAATTGTAGTTTCTTATGCCTTTCTTCCTGTTCCAATTGTAGTTTCTTATGCCTTTCTTCCTGTTCCAATTGCAGTTTTTTTCTGCTTTAATTGTGCCATTTTCTGCTTTTCTTCTTGTTCCTGCTGCCATTTCAATAATCTGTCCTCTCTCTTTTCCTCGCGGTCAGCCTGTGCCTGTATTTGTGTTTGCAAAAGCTCGTTTTGTGTAGCTTGTCTGCGTTCATCCCGCTCAGCCTGTGCTTGTAAAAATTGCATGAACATTTTTGATAAGTCTTCCATGTTTTTTTTTTTTAGAGTGTAGTTAAAAAAAATATTGTACCGTGTACACTATACACCGGTTTGGGTTACAACCAAAAAGCAAATTGCTGTAAGCTCCTGTTTTCAATAATAATATCGCTGCTTGCAATAATATATTCTTTTTGCGAGTCACGCTGCAAAAAAAAAATAAAACAGGTTTATCTGGAATCACGAAATGGAATTGACTTTCCGTTTTTAGGCACTTACTAATAAGTAACGTTTTCCACAAAATAAAAGTTTGAGTTTTTTTTGTTTTTTTTCGAGTCACAATTGAATAAATGTATGCAGTACATTTAGTTCTTTGAGTTTTTTTTCTAGTATTTTAGTAATTAAAATACCTCTTAAATTGAGATTACCTTTTTTTCCGTGACGTTTTACTGTATTATCCGTTATTCAGTGACAACTTCAAGAAAAAATCCTTTCCTTGAATTTTAGTTTTGGCTGTGGTATTTCCTTTTAGTACCGACGTCAACCAAAACATTAATTAAAAAGTCCTTTAGTTGTTGTTTTGTTTACGGAGAACAGTAATTAGAATCCACTGGTGAACTTTTTTCGTAGGTTACTTCCTTGCTTTTCGTAATACGGGTCTGACCTGTCGTTTTTGCGACAGAACAAAGTTCGCTTTTCGTTTGCAAGTTGGTCCTTTAGTAAGATTTGTCGTGTAGCGACAAACAAAAATTCACTTTTACATTCGTTTGCAAATCGAGTTCCCAGAAAACGGCTTAAATTGTCGCTTTTGCCACGTTCACTTGAGTTGAAACTTCTCTTTAGCGTAAAATCCGTTTGCTCGTCAACACTTTGCATTCCTTAAAAAAAATGGTCAACCTTTGCGTTGTACTTTTTTTTTTCAAATAGTTCTTCGTCAAACTGTTATAATTGACGCTTCATATCTTGTCGCCAACTGTTGTGGTTGCAAGGTTGAACAATAATTAGTAAGGAAATACAATGAAGACGCAAACAACAAGATAACGCAATAATAAGTGTATTAAAGAAAAGGTATATTTACAATATGTACAAATGACGGTGTCGAGTCAGAGAGTCTTGGTGGGAGGACATGTACGCTCTTCGGCGTCACTTCTGGTGGCATTTGAGTAAGACACCCCAAGGCCAACCTAGGCTTGCCATTTATAGTGTTATGTTATTCGCATATGCAAATAAGTGGTTGCCACCACAACACCAGCATAACTACTACCATTCGAAAGACCCAACTGAGATGGGAAGGTCACGTCCCCCGCATGCCAGATGAAAGAATCCCAAAACAACTCCTGTATGGCGAGCTGTGCCAACGCAAGCGTTCAGTCGGAGAACCAGAAAACGCTCAAAGACTTCAACTTGAGTACCGAGTCCTGGAAATCGCTTGCATCAGACAGACCTCACTGGCATCACCTCATCAACAAAGGAGCTGAAACAACTGAAGAGAGAAGAACCCTCAAAGCAAAACAGAAGCGTGCAACCCACAAAGCCAGAGCAACAAGCTCTGTCCCACAACACCTGATCATCACTGTCCAACTTGTGGTAGAGCCTTCCGTGCCCGGATCGGCCTTACAAGTCATCTCCGGAAGCACAAAACAATGCTTCTACTCACTGACTTCCAATGACGAACACGACGATATTATATATATATATATATATATATATATATATATATATATATATATATATATATATACATATATATATGTGTGTGTGTGTGTGTTTTGTGGTTAAATTTAAATTCTAAAAATACAAAAAACAGACACATATTCGAGGTAAGAATTTATTGTATGTTATATATATATATATATATATATATATATATATATATATATATATATATATATATATGTGTGTATGAGCGTCTGTATGCGTTTATCTGCGAATAAGCGTATGTATTGATGGATAGATATATAGATTATTATATGAATAGTCAAATTTAACCACGTTTATACAACCTTACACTCAGCCCTAAATGTGCATCAAATCCCCCATTATAAGAATAGCTAATTAAACGCAAGTATATAAAGCAATCAATTCAACATCTATTCCAACCCAACGAACAGCAAAACCTATTTATCCATAGATCGCCTCCAAACAGAAATATATACGTTTTAAATAAATCTAATTAAACCAGATTACACTACGATCACAAGCGTAACGAACAAACTGTGTCTCAGCAAATCAAGTCACTTTATATAAACCCTCATAATTAAAAACACCCAGCCTTCAACTCACTTAAATAAGTAATCCCCCAAGCATTTCAAAACTTTAGACCTTTACTCGTCTCCATTTCCACCTCACTTACTCATCTACCCGCACAGTATAAACAGCATATCCACCCCATCTCATACACATTCCCATAAAAAAATCACAAGAATATATATTTCTTGTTGATGTGTGTGCGAAAATCTCTACTAAACTCGTATCTGAATATTTGGTCTACTGGGTTTAAATTTGATATATAGAGTATTTCGATCTATAGCACACTTTCGATTTTTAGACGGCAGGAATAAGTTCTAATGGGTAAAAATTGAAAACAAAGCAGTTAGCCTTGGCAGGGAAAGTCAAATAAAACATTACCCCTGCTTCTACTTTTTCACATAGTATAAATTAAACATTCATAGCTCAAAGTTGCTAAATTTGTAATCTTTCCTATCCATCTGTCGGTTTTTCGGACGGTAACAACACTGGAAAGATAAATAACCACTAAGGCTGGAGTGTTAATCGTTCTGCTTTTGATTCTAGTGGAGGATACCGTGTTCATATTTTTTTCTTCTGAAATCCTTACTATATATAGGACTACCCTGGGTGTCCGGTGTTGCCCGGGTGTTTGGAGATGGGTGTTGAGATAAAATAAATGGTAGTAGGCAGGCAGGGTCGAACCTGTATCGCAAAGGAAAAGAACGTGAAAAAAAAAACGCAAAAAAACTGACGTCTTTTCTGTTGCGTCCATCGCCAAACAGAGGGTATCGAGAGTTTGAATTAAAGCTAGTTAATCGAAAAGAGTGGATGACTTTCGAAAATATCGTCGATAACAGCGACTTCTCCATGTAGAAACGTGCCCAGTTGAGGTTGAAGGAATTAAAGATTTTAGCCAATTTTTCGATATCTGTCGTTTGAAGGGTCGCGCTTCAAAACAATACTTATTTCCTGAAAATCCGTCGACTCTGTCGAAAGTTTTAGGCATATATACATACATACATACATAAATTTAAACAGAGAGGTGAGGTATATATTATAGAAAATTTGCTCTATAATGATAACTAAGAAATCTACATGAATTACAGTATTATATTTATGCTTATTTTTTTACCGGGTAACAGCGGGCGGCTTATTAGTAAATACGATATGAATAAAGCATGCTTCTTGAGAGAGGAAGAAGTAAAGAGAAAGGGCAATAGATACAAGGCGAATAATAATTATTAAGAAAAACTTACTTCATAATTATAAAAACAAATAACAAACATTATCCTCAAAATTAACGTAATATTTACCGTCGAAATCATAACACTTGCGCCCCTTTGAGATAATTCCCCTGACTATGTCGACAAACAACAAAATTTCACACCTTTACTGTACGCATACCTAAGAGCCTTCTACTCTAAAAGTTTCTTATTTTGGGATTCCTTCTGTGAACCCTGCTTTATAGACTGTCAAATTTTAAAGAACAATATTTTAATAGAATATATTTGGGGTTTGTTTCAAGTCAGTTTCTATTAAACCCATAGTTGGGACCCTAACATATACTACCTAACAGATACTACCACTCCGGCTCAAAGCGGGCTTGGGAGCAATGGCAATTAAAGGGTGGCTCCACACTCCTCAAAGTCCGCAAGCTGGGGCCTTACCATCGGATATAGTTTAAGGTCATATCTAGGGCCTACACATGCAGAGATTTAAGTATTATTTAAAAGGTGTGCTGCTCAACTCCCTACTGTAAGTGTCTCTATAGGAGTGGTTAATATTCTATAGTAACTCTTAAGTTTAAATGTGCGATGTTCTTGTGAGTATTTGAATATGAAAGATCATAGGCAATGTTATTTAGAGGGAAGAGAGGGGAAGAAAAGTATAGGGAATGCCAGATACAAATGAATAATCATTAGTAAGAAAATACCTATATTTTTATAATGTAAGAAAGAAACTATAACTTAATTTGAATGTCGATACGTACCTACGGGAATTATTATATAAAAACAACACTATTAGGAAACCAACCACGCAAATAACACCAAATGGTAACTTAACACTCTAACCAGAGAACTAAATAAACTGAACACTCCACAAAGATGAATAACTATATGGTATTTTTGAACGCATTTACATGATCTAACCCCTAGAAGTAAGCCTAAAGAGCTATCAAATATATGCATATTATAATATTAGAGAAAGAATTAACTACCCGAATAAATTTTTTTTTAAATGACAACTCACGAAATATAACTTAGCCACGATTACGCCGAACATCAGTGTATAAGGAAATATATAACTAGCAATACACCACATTTATTTAATTCTTATTAATAGGCCAATATATCCACTTACAATACCTAATAACCCACAAACTAATAAGTAAATAAATAAGAAACCGAAAAACTAAAAACAAACGAAAGAACTAAAACAGCGAAAAATAAAAAAAGTTAATTGATATATAGGAAATAACTTTTTTTATTTTTCGTTGTTTTCATTCTTTCGTTTATTTTTAGTTAATTGATATATACGAAATACATAAATAAAGAAAAACTAAAAAAATTATCAATAGGAAGTCGTCAACAGTAAGGAAATGACAACATTAAAAATAAACTAGCATATAGTTAGTAACAACTAAATGTACTTTGGATCAAAGTAAGAACAGTTGTATAACACCTGCCAATTGTAAACAGCTTAACCATATGAAACAGCACCCCCTCATCCCTACTCTGAAAACTACAGAACCAAAAAAAAAAATAACAAAAAAAAAAACAAATATACGAATAAAAATAAAAACGAGTGATAAAAAACGGGAGATTAATATAAATAAATAAACTAATAAATAAAAACTACACTTGTCAAAAGGAAACTAAAGTCACCATCAATAAAATATATGCAACCATAAAAATAACCTAAGTATACAGGAAATATTAAATCAAGGGCAATAAATAACCGAAAAGATAAAAGAATCACTTAAGAACTTCCTACTAATGACGGCTTAAACACGGGAAACAGTATCCATTTCCCTCCACTACACCCCCGAAAAAAACTACTGCTTACGGTCACAAACTTTCCCTTTCCAAACACCTTATAAACATCAATGTGGTTTTCAAAACCGTTTCAATATCAATTCTTTTTTTTTTTTTTTGTCTGATGAAGTGATATCCCTGAATTGGTAATCCACTGAAACATGTATGCACATATGTTACCAATAATGTTTGTATAAACACATACACACACACACACACACACACACACACACACACACATATATATATATATATATATATATATATATATTTAAAAACACCGAACGTAGTGCCATAATTAATTACTGAGGGTTTTTTCCTGTAGTTTAAAAATAAACCATTAAAAAGAAACTTTCAAAAAGACCAAAATACACTTCTAAAGTATATTTCTCCTAAGCCTACATTACATAAAGAGGATAAATAAGGGGTGGGACAAGAAAAAGTAACTATCTAGACGTCTTTTAGCCAACCCTTTTTCAAGATATACGTTGGCAGCCGGGTAGAAAACATCGTTTAAAAACGTGGTCAAAAGACTATAAATAAACAGCGAGGATAAAAACAAAATGTAGGAGAAAAAAGACAGAGAAACAATCTCAGCAAATACCCATAGGATCTAAATTATGGGTATACTCTCTTTGCTTAAACAGAGATGCTTGGTGCAAATTAATGTATATAATCTCGAGAATTTTGAAGTGAA
Organism: Euprymna scolopes; assembly: GCF_053919585.1. Classification (NCBI taxonomy): domain Eukaryota; kingdom Metazoa; phylum Mollusca; class Cephalopoda; order Sepiida; family Sepiolidae; genus Euprymna; species Euprymna scolopes. The sequence goes on from NC_136495.1 coordinate 132,148,343, forward strand.
TTCTCGAGTGCGCTCTGTGTAAAACCGAGAAAGTTTAATCCGGGTATCCTTCAGTGCAAATTTGGCACTGTAATAAATGTTCACCAATGGCCGACCTATGCGTTGGTAAACGCCCCGATGTCGGACATTTCTTGTGCCTACGTATCGAAGGGGGGTACATGTTGGGAAATTCTAACCTCCAAACGTTGAATGGTATGGCCTATGTAGTCAGCTTCACACTAAATCGATAAACAACAATATTATATTGAGTGGTAGGAATACCATCCTTTCGAAAGGAGGGGAAAGCATTTCTCGCCCCAAACACCGTTCGGACCTTCGTTGAAAAATAATATATATATATATATGTGTGTGTGTGTGTGTGTGTGTGTGTGTGTGTGTGTGTGTGTGTGTGTGTGTGTGTGTGTGTGTGTGTGTGTGTGTGTGTGTGTTTTACGGTACAAAACTTATAATGCGCTTTAAATAATGTCGGGAAGACTCTAGGGGCCCCTTTCATCAACAAGCTCATCAGGAGTCAATCGTTGAATTTCTATCAAGTGTAAAACAAATGTCACACAAGAGCGAAGACTTAAGTGGGGATTACTTATTAAATTATAACGAATGGGTGTAATGAAAAAGAAAAAAGTATATATATATATATATATATATATATATATATATAAGTAGATTAAAGGCGAATAGGATTAGGAGTAAAAAAATTACGAGTAAATTATACGTTGTAGAATATATACACTTGCATGAAATATATGTACAAAATGGGATATGTGCGGAAGTGAAAATTTAAAATATATCCCCAAATAAGTCCAAAGATTTTACGAATTCCTTCTGTCGATAGAGAGAGAGAGTCTGCATGAAAGGATAGAGACTGACTCCAGAATCCGCAGGTGATTTGAAGAGTCAGCCCAGTGTAAAATCCTAAACCAGTCCATTTTATATGCATTGGCACACGCTGGATTTTCAGCGAGGTGCTGACCAACGTGAACGAGGGGTGACAGGGCTTACCTAGTTTGATTCTTGCTGGAACATGTTGGTTTATTTTTGTCTGCAAATTTAAAGGGTTCGATCTACATAGACAGCAGCACACTGACAGTTGAATTGATAAATCACATTATTATTTGTGATGTAGCATAAACCATCCTTCACAACTGAACGAAATGCAGACTTAACACAATAAACCAAACGAAGAGCAACAATTTGACAGAAAAAAAGATATTGTGAAGCTTTAATTTAACCTGAAAACATAATTTAAAAATAGTGCGGTGGCAAAAGTTCACAGTAACCAAAGGGGGTAGGTTGGTGTCTTTGCCTGGTCGTAAAAAAGGAGGAAGTGGGTTCCATCAGCCAGAAGCGAAATTGAAAGCAGAATTTTGCAAGTAAAAAAATATATAACATGGGTACCCGGCGTTGCCCGGGTGTGGAGTGTTGGTATAGTAATGGTATAGAGCAACCAAAGTCCCTAAAAAATAAATGAAAATAGCAAGGAGTACCTGTGCGAGCAAAAAAATAAAACTAGCCGCAGTAGTCAGGCTCGAACCTGTAACGCTGAATAGGAAAATAAAGTGAAATAAATAAAACGCGTTTACCAATTCGGTTAAGGGCCACGTGACGTCTCGGACCTTCGGAATTACGTGTTTTAAATCTACGATGATTAAGGCGTATGATGACTTTGCAATACTAAAACTGACCCCTCCTTGTAAAAAACGGTTCAGTTGACCAGCACAGAATTAACCTTTTTGGCCAATTTTTCAATATTTGTTGCCCGAGATTGTAGTCTTTTAACGATCTCACCTTTGTCAGTGTTCATCGTGTCTATCGAAAGGTTTAGCGAGATATACAAACACACACACACACATTTTACCTTATATATATATATATATATATATATATATATATATATATATATATGTATATATATACATACATATATATACATATATATATATATATATTCCTCAACCAAACAATGTCGCAGCCCACACGAGTCATTACAATTAACGAATCGGAAATCCAAGACTCCAGTTTTTGCCCTAATTTGGCCTCATCAGGTTAGACACATCCGAACTCAGGATTCGAAACCATAGCCTCTAGCATGCAAGGCAAGCACTCTGCCAACTAAGCAAACCGCCCGCACAAAAGTAATTCTGTTAACTAAGACAGATTAAGCAAACCGCGCCGAAATCCGTATGCTCATGTAAAAGGCTCGAGTTTCGAATCCTGAGTTCGAATGTGTTTCACTGATGAGCCCAAATGAAGTCAAAACTCGTTTTGGACTTCCAGTTCGTTTTTATGGCCCTTGTGGGCTGTGATGTTGTTTGGCTGTGGAATTCATTATATATAATCTCTCACATTCTTAATATCATATATATATATATATATATATATATATATATATATATATATATATATATATATACTAGCTGTACCTGCCACGCGTTGCTGTGGCTAAATTTGGTGTAATGGAAAATTCTAATAAAAAGAGAAAATGCATGTTTCTTATATTCTTAGTACAGCAATCCACTCTAAAAAAAAATGAAAAAAATGGTACTCTTGCAGAATTGGATCCTGATCCTCAGGATTACCGTTAATCATTGCTTGGGCTCGACCAACAATCAGTGGATAGAGCTAACGTTGAAACGCTAAATGTTTGGGTTTTTTTTCTGTGTACAAAAATGTGAGTTAGTAATTAATATTTGAGTGATGGGGGGGTTACTATACACAGATTCGAAAAAGTTGTCCAAAAATAAATGAAAGCAAAGTAAGTTACATTTCTACCTAACTGGATAATTGTTTAGTGTTTTTATGTAAGGTAAAATGTTTAATCGGCTGGAAAAACAGAAATGGTTGCAGACTGTTGAATACGTTAAGTTTGGGAAATAAAGTTGAAAACTAAAAACTATACAATACAGTGTCAAAAACCCACCGAATATGTTACCATGACATAGGCTGACATAATCGGTGGGTTTGTGACAGTATTTTGTATAGTTTTTTTAGTTTTAACTCACTTTCTCAAACTTAAAATAATCAACAGTGTCCGCCACCATTTGTATCTTTCAAATACACCGATAAACACTGTTTTTCGAGCTGACTAAACGTTACATTAAATGAAAAGGGTTTGTATTAATAGATACAAAGTTGTCAAAAAATGAATATATAACAACTAAATGTTATCAAAAGGCAAGAAAAGTAAATGCTCTACCTAACTGGATAAGATTGTAGTGTTTTTATGTAATGTATAATGTTTAATCAGTTCAAAAACATGCAGTGTTTATCGGTATATTTGAAAAATACAAATGGCGTCCGACTGTATCGAACACGTTAAGTTTGGGGAAATTTAGGGAAAATGAGTTTAAACTAAAAAAACTATACAAAATACTGTTAGGAAATCACTCAATATATGTTACTGTGAAGTAGGCTGACATATAATCAGTGGTTTTAAATTTTGATCGATACAGGTAACGACTTTTAAGAGTCCCTTTTAGTGATTACCTGGTTTGAGGATATTTGTACAACTAAATGACAAAACTGCTCCAAAAATCCGGTATTATTTTACTTTAAGGCCCGTCTCACGTTCGTATAAAACGAAATATTTTATTGTAGATTTCAGTGTACTAAAAACGAATCTCCAAACCGTTTCCGTCGCAAAAAGAAAGTTTTCATGAAAGTTTTCGAAAAGTGGGTGATCACTTTTCAATTTAAATTTAACTTAGGATGAGCACCCACTTTCTGGCCACCTGAGAGAGGGTCATTTTTCTCTGTGTGTGTGGGGGGGTGTTTTAGCGGCCGACCCCCCGCCCCTCCAACCAATTTAAGCAGGTAATTTTAAAGGATTTTCCAAGGGTAGAAAGAAAGCCCCCACCCCAAAAATCGTGGCCACAAAGTGGGTGATCATTTTACGTTAAATTATTATGGAAAAGTGATCCTTCACTTTTTTAAACTAACATTTCTTCATATCTTGGAAACTGCTCGTTTGCCGTAATTATAAAGGTTATTTTCGTTTTCAGCGACCCCGAAAACCTATTGGAGTGGTAATTTTAAAGGGATTTTCGAGGGTGGAGTAATTCCACATATTTACCTCCCCCCCAATAACATAAGAAATTAAGAATTAGACAAATTTATGGTGCTAATGCACTTACCGATCCGTACTATTTTTTAAATCGTATTTCCAAGTTTAATTAAAGTTGTTTTTTTTTTATTATTATTGAATTGTATTCTAAATAATGTTAATTCTTCTGTACTGTTCCTTGTCTGCTCAAGTTTAATTTTTGTTTATTAAATTGTTAGGTGAAAGTCCAGAATAGTTACAAAACACCCTCTTCTCCCCATGTTAAGAATGTCTTTTTAAATAATAACGTTATTGTTTCAGCACGGATCAATAAGTGCACGAGTACTCAATTTCTTTAATAAAGAAAAAGCATTCATATTTTAGAATAGATGCAAAACTCCCTCCCCATGTTAAGAATAGCTTTCTAAATAACGGTATTATTTCAGCAAGGTACCTTCTCTGCATAAGTACTATCTTTTGTTTATTAAATTGTTGGGTGAAAATATAAAATAGTTACAGAACACTCCCTTTCCCATGTTAAGTATGGCTTTCTTAATAGCGTTATTTCAGCACGGTATCTTCTCTGCATAAGTACCATGTTTTGTTTATTAAATTGGTGAAAGTGTAGTACTCATGCAGAGAGTAATCCGTGTTGTAATAATAACGTTAATATTTTAAAAAGCCATTCTTAACATGGGGAGGGGAGGGTGTATTTTAACCTTGCAATTGAATGAAAAAAAGACATAATAAAACTGTAATTAAACCTGGAAATACGATTTAAAAATAGCGCGGACAAAAATAAACTGTACTTTACAAACCAATCTTATATCGAAAAACAAAAAAAAACTCAAAAAGCAAGCGACAAACTTTTTTTGGGCCTTATATAATAAATAAAAAATGTGTAAATTAAAAAATTTGGAAGATAAACAAATGAATTATGTTTTTTTTTGTTTTTTTTTTTACTTATCGAGTTAACAGAAAATGAAACTTTCGTCAATTCGTGGCTGTGACATGAATCGAACCGGAAGTTCAGTTTTATCAACAGAACAGATTCGCAGTAACGGCTTACGAAAATATATTTATTTTATTTAATATGTTAATAATTCGCGAGGTAAATTTATTTTAATAACATAAAAACATACTTCGACTATAAAGATGGGTTGTCTGAAAATTTGAAATAAATTGCTAACGTAGAAATATAGTTTTATTCACTTGTAACGAACCAACATTTACATTTATATATATATATATATATATATATATATATATATATATATATATGTGTGTGTATATATATATATATATAAATGAGATAACTCATGGAGATGTTATTATCTGACGCCCTTCGAACTCAGGAGCATGCGTGCGTATCCGACTGTGATGGATCAATAAAATAACCGGTGTTGATTAACAGCATGATCCTTTAAATAGTATATCGAAAAATCGATTTTAATAAGCGTTTTCTCAAAGCTGAAAATGGGTTCGATCGAGAATTCTTCCATCGGTTGCTTTTCGGAAAATTGTTAGCTGTATTTTTATCCTTTATTCTTGTTTTTTTATTTCAATACATTTTATAATGTGTTGAAGGGAATATCAAACATTTTTTGTGATAAATTATGTTATCTTCTGTCATATAGTGCGACTGTTTGTATTCAGTTCTAGCGAATAGACAATCACAAAGTCAGTTTTTATTTGATATATCGAGAATGAATCAACGCGTTTCTTTAAATTCACATACAGAATTTTCATATATTGTATGTATTATTCTCGCCTTCCTTTTTTGGACCCCCTGACAAAAGGAGGGTGGACCTCTAAATTCACCCTTGTCCGTTCCTTTGTTCGTCCGTTTGTCTGTCAGCACTTTTTATAATAACTACGCCTTG
>NC_136495.1:132159264-132389264 GCF_053919585.1 Euprymna scolopes
TTGTCTATCAAAAAACCTGGGCATTTAAAACAAAATGTCTTCAATAAGAAAAAAAATTAGTGATGTGAATATAAAATTTATTTTATATAGTGCAATATATATATATATATATATATATATATATATATATATATATATATATATATATAATTTATTTTATATAGTGCAATATATATATATATATATATATATATATATATTTAAATAAGGGAGTAGTCACCAACAATGTGTATTTTTTAACATTATTTTATTATTCCGTATCTTGGTTTTTCATTGAGAATTATGTTTGGATCATTGTAATAATGTTTTTTAAGTCATTGAAATCGTTTTTATGCGCGTTTCAGACATTCTGTGATGCGTCCTCGTCAGAAATTATTTCCAAATTTGAAAAATTTCTTATCTTACTTGCTTAATTGTCGAACTAGACATTGAAAAAGTTGTAACGTAAAATGAAATACACTTTTTGTTGCCATCAACACCTTGTCTTTAAGTCTTGATTTTGCACACACAGTATATTAATGCTTTATTATGACATGTGATAATTTTGTAGCATAATCCTTAAGTCAACCATTTTTGGCTTAAAACCTGGTATATGAAAATTTACTGAATTACACGAACGTATAAGTCTATATATATATATATATATATATATATATATATTTATATATATATATTTATATATATATTTATATATATATATATTTATATATATATATATATATTTATATATTTATATATTTATATATATATATTTATATATAAATATATATATATAAATATATATATATTTATATATATATATATATTTATATATATATATTTATATATAAATATATATATATAAATATATATATATTTATATATATATATTTATATATATATATTTATATATATATTTATTTATATATATATTTATATATATATTTATATATATATATATATTTATATATATATTTATATATATATATTTATATATATATATATATTTATATATATATATTTATATATATATATATATTGCTACTCATAACAGCCTGATTTAAACCGAATTCCGCCCCAAATCCTAACAAGCCCCTCATACCATCAAGACTACCCGAACGCAAGGTAAAATATACACTTATATTTGCACCACTTCAACATTAATAAAAGTTAGAATATTTAATCATAATTCTTCCTTTAATAATAAAATCACTGATAATAACCAGGGAACTTCCCTTAACACTTTAATTTAAAAACATAATCTAAAAACAATCCTCTTTTTTTTCAATAATTTGGCTATTTTTAAAAAATCAGTCTCATACTCCAGGTTCTAAGTCTTCTCACCGTTGCATATCTGAAGATATCAGTATAATTACTTCCCGCCAAATATCAAAAGAAGTATCTGCGTATAAGTATTCTGTTTTTATACGTAATGTGTGGGTTTATGTATGTGTGTATATGGGTATATATGTATGCATATATATGTGTATACATGTCCATGTATGTAAGTATATATGCATCTATATATGCACCTGTCATGTGTCAGGTCATGTCATATGCTACTGGTACCATGTAACCCAGTATTACCTGCCTCATGGTCGGGTCACCGGCGACTAAACTGGTTCCCCCACCAGACTTGTTTGGTGAGGAGGGCGGCTAGTCTCCCTGGAGGATTAAAAACAAGACCTTCCAAAGGGCGAATGAACTCTTTTCTGGGTCAACGGCCAACTAGCACCGTGTATATTTGTGTGTGTGTATATGTGTATTGGGGTGGAGAGGGCTCCCGTAAGCCGTGGTGAAGGCAACCTTTCTAGGAGAAGCAAATCTCTGATTTAAAAAACCATAAAGCGGGAGACCAGTACCCGCATTAAGCTGGTCTGCAGTTTAATTTCTTGCTGGCTATCTTGCTCTTGCTTGTTGCTGGATCAACATTTTGAACCGAGAGAGAGACTTAGCTGTCGTACAAAGCCAAGACTCTGTAACATCATCTTTGTATAGATACTCCCTCAAGCATTTGGGCTCATGGATTTTAAATGTCTGAGGTAGTGGCACTCGTCTGACAAGACGTTGCAATCATCATATATGCACCTATGTCTTTGTATAATTACCTCAGTGTGTGTTCCTTTTGCTTGTGCGTGCGTGGCCTCCTTTAGTCCCACTTCTCTTCCTACATTATTTTTAATTGTTTTATTCTTTTTTATTTTTTTAATGTGTGTATATGCATTTATTCATTGATATAAGTATATATGTGTATGTTCCAAATTATAATTAGACATTAATTTATTAAACCATCAGTTAACAAGTCACCCATTTATACTTTTTCCCCAATTAAAAATAAATATATTTGAATTATCGTTCTTACTCAAGCAGGTTCCTATCTGGGTCAAATTGACCTCAATTATATTTATCTGTTCCAAAACTAAATTTAGAAAGATGATTCTCTATCTGGCTCATTTCCCCATTTCTTGCTCTCTATTTCCTCCTTCAGCTAGGTCTATCTCTCTTTCTCCAATCGTATTTTTACTTCTCCACATTCTTTCATCCTCTTCTCTGTTCTTATATCTCTTTTTCATTTTTCCTCTCTTTATCTTATTTTCAATTTTACTTTGAATCTCCACTTTAACACTTTCATTTGCCTTATGTTAATTTTCAGAAAAAGTTTTATATAAAAGAAAATGAAAGTTAACTTTATTATGATCTGGTGCTTTTTTTTCTGGAAGTCGTATTTTACCCTGGACATTTATAATTCTGGTTTCCTTTGGACCCGTTTCGGATTTTTCCTATTATGAATTTTACCGTTTTTCTCATTCGACGTTTACCATATCTTTTTCTCCCCTTTACCTGTTTCTTGCTTTCTTAATTTCACTGAATTCCTATAAACTATCACTAACTGTTAAATAACTTTTATGATTAATTTCATATTGTGTGTTTCCTTTAATGCATTAACCGGAAAAAAATGTATATTTTTTTCAATCTCTTCCCTCTGATGAGAAGAATTGTATTTTTCGAAACTCCATAGAATAGGGTGTTTCTTGTTTATTTGTACTCCTTGTCGGATGATTAAAATTTTGTATACCTTTCAGACGGGTTTATAATGTATGAGAACATTTGAATAAATTGTCAATAAGTTATATATATATATATATATATATATATATATATAAACAATATATATATATATGTTTATGATGTAATGGAATAGCCTAACATCCCTTCATAGATGAAATGAACTATAGATATATTGACCCTCTCACAAGACTGAGAGAGAAGGAAAAAAAGACAGGAAGAGAATAAGAAAAGAGGTCGAGTAACTCTTATTTCACATGTATTCCCTTGTAAATAAACCCCTTTGTCTTTCACCAATAACCCCGTGTTTCTTGCTGTATTCTTCTTTAAAGAACATAACAAATGGCAACAAGATTCGAATTCACAAAAAGGAAACTTTAAACCAAAAACATATTGGAAAGCGAAGAGAAAAAATATTTTATGGAAAAATTTAACTACTGAAAAAAAGCTAAGACACAAAAAAAGTAAGTTATATATTTTTTAATTAAGTCTGTTCCGATCATACTGAAAAAATGAAGAGAGATTGACATTTTACGAAGCATTGAAAAGAACAGATTTTGTAAAGTTGTCCATTTAAAATTTCTCATGTTTCATAAGAAAAAAACATACGGCGGAAAAGAATGCTTGCATGCTGTTGGTTTCAATTTCGTGTGTGTTGCAAAAACCTTGTCTGCAAAAGATTTTTAGTCGTTTAAAAAATATTTGTGCAGGTACTGTAAAAATTCTTCAACATGGAACAATTAGCCGAGTTTACAAAAACGGTACAATTAGCACTGGCAGCTCAAGAAAGCAAGATGGAATTTTTTATAAAAGTACCAATTAAAAGAAAATGAAGTATTAATAACAATATTAATGAAACAAGAAGAAAAAGAGGATTGTCGGATCACTGACAAAATTTTTATATGAACCAACTAATGGCTTAACTTTTTCAGCATATTATTGTAGATACGAAAATATTTTTTTCCAAACGATGTCAGACCTGGTCGGATGAAGAAAAAATTATTTTACTGCTGCAAAAACTGGGTTCCCATGAAAATACCAAGTATACCAATTTTATACTCCCAAAAACCTTGTCTACAAAAGATTTTTTGTTGTTTAAAAAATATTCAGCGAATTTATTTAATGCTTTGTGCAGGTACTGTAAAACCTTTGTTTTATTACTGTGTTTTAAAAAAAAATTCTTCAACATGGAACAATTAGCCGAGTTTACAAAAACGATACAATTAGCACTGGCAGCTCAAGAAAGCAAGATGGAATTTTTATAAAAGTAACAGTTAAAAGAAAATAAAGTATTAATTACAATACTAATGAAACAAGAAGAAAAAGAGGATTGTCGGTTCACTCCGGAAGGAATTGCTGACAGAATGTTTATATGAACCAACTAATGGCTTAATTTTTCAGCATATTATTGTAGATAGGAAAATATTTTTTTCCAAACGATGTCAGACCTGGTCGGATGAAGAAAAAAATATTTTACTGTTGCAAAAACTGGGTTCCCATGAAAATACCAAGTATACCAATTTTATACTCCCAAGGAAAGCCGAAAGAAATTTTATCGAATATTTCCGGGGAACGGGATAGCTTATTTTATACTCGTTATAGGTGTTTAAATATTTTGAAATAAGATGATGAAGACTTTATCGCCTATGCGAGTTATTTAAATTGAAAGACCAAAAAGAGGACATGTTTAAATGCTTAATATTTGTGCAAGGGTTAACATCCTCGAAGGATAAAGAGGTCCGTTCTAGGATATTATCCATTATGAACCAAGACATAGAAATAACCTTACAGAAAGTTACTGAGGAATTCCAGAAACTGTTAAATTTAAAACAGGATAATACTAGTATCGAAGAGAAAAATGTTGACAAAATACAAAGGGTAAAGAAAGATGACCACTATGTAAAAATACTGTAAGACGTGTGCAGAAAAGAATCACTTCACAAAAGAGTGCTACTTCAAAAGCAAAATATGCTATTAGTGCAGGCGTACAGGACACATGTCAACAGTCTGCAAAAAAGGAGAAATACTGTAAGAGGCCATGTATGGTAGAAAAAGGAAATATATTGAAGTTAGATTGAATGGCCGGAAAGTAAACTGTATTTTGGATACTGAAAGTAACATCTTTAATTGATGAAACAACATGGAAGAAATTTGGTTCTCCAAAGCTGGAAAACACAAAGAAAATTGCCGGAGGAATGTCTGGAAATAGAGTAAAATATAAGGGTTAATTTTATACTAATGTGACCCTGAAGACGTTAAAAACTAAAATGTATGTGATACCTGGAAAAACTTCTAATCTATTCGGTATAGATTTGATTATACTTTTCAATTTATGGGAGAAACCAATAAACTCATTTTGCAAAAGGGTAAATGTGACAGGATCTGAAAGTCCCAAACTGTCAGGAAAATTTGTTAGGGATTTGAAGAAGGATTTTAAAAATGTATTTTCTGAAGGTCTGGGTTGCTGCACTAAAACGGAAGTGAAATTTGAACTGATAGATAAAGCGAAACCGGTGTTTAAACCCAAAAGGAAGGTTCCGTATTCGGCATTAGAAACAATCGAGAAAGATTTAGATAGACTCGAAGGAATCGGTGTAATAAAAATGTGAAAAAGGAAAAGAAAAAAAGCAGGGTATGTGGATATGCTTTGATGGGACTTAAAGAATCATAACTATCCACTCCCTACGCCTGAGGAAATATTTTCTAAGTTAAATGGAGGAAAAATGTTAACAAAAATTGACTTGTCAGAAGCATATTCGCGGGTCAAAGTCCACGAAAATTGTTCTAAATACCTGCCAATGAATACTCATAAAGGATTATTTTCCCTAAAACGATTGCAGTTTGGTTTGAAAGTAGCACCAAATTTATTCCAACAAATTATGGATGTCATGCTAGCAGGCTTGGATTTTGCAATGGCTTATTGAGACGAAATTTTTATAAGAACCAAAAATATTGAAGAACATAAAAACCATATTCGGAAAGTATTCGAGAAAATAGAAGACTACGGATTTAAAGTGGCTCTCGAAAAATGTAATTTTGGTATGGACAAGATTGAATATTTTGGACAAATAATTGATTAGAAAGGTAGAAGATCTAACCCAAATAGGACATTAGCAATTAGAGACATGCCTAGAACAGACAATGTTGTGAGGTTACAGTCATTCTTGTGTCTAGCAAACTACTATAATTCTTATATCCTAAATATGCACGAACTAAGAGCACCATTAAATGAATTATTGAAGAAGAATAAAAAATGGCTCTGGACAAAAGAATGTGAGGAAGCATTCCAAAAAAATTAAAAGATGTTTGTTATCGGATCTAGCGTTAGCACATTACGATCCTAAAAAGGATTTAATTGTAGCGGCAGATGCGAGCGAATACGGTTTAGAAGAGGTGCTTTTACACAGAATGGAACATAGATCTACTAAACCAATTTCTCACGCTTTGAGGGTTTTATTACCAGCTGAAAGAAAGTACAGTCAGATCAAAAAAGAGGGTCTGGCGATTGTGTATGCCGCGAGTAAGTGTCATAGATTCATTCATGAAAGATCTTTCTTCTTGGAAACGGACCATAAACCATTACTATCGGTTTTTGTTTCACAAAAAGGGATTCCTACTCATACGGCAAATAGATTACAGAGATGGAGTATTATTTTGCTCAATGACGATTTCAAAATGAAACACCTAGCATCTAGTAAAATTACACATGCGTATGGTTTGTCGAGATTGATCCCCAGTAAAACTGACTTTGAAGAAACTGTTGTAGCAGCACTAACAGAAGAAAATGAACTAACAGATATATTAATAAATACTGTTAGAGTACTTCCTGTTACACTTGAGGAAATAAAGAAAGCATCGAAAACAGATAAATATATTAATAAGATAAAAAAAATAAGTGGGACAAGACGAAAAGAATAGAAAAGGATTAAAAGTTTTCCATTTTCTATGTTTGATGAAACTCTGATGCACGCAGATAGAGTGATAATACCGCAAGTATTACAAAAGAAAATCCTAAAGGAATTCCACATGAGACATCCTGGAATCTCCAGAATGAAGGCCCTAATGAGAGGATTCACATACTGACCTGGAATGTATCAGGACATTGAGAAAATGGTGAAATTATGTAAAGGTTGCCAACTAGCCGAACTCTCCCCCCATACGGGCGCAACCTTGCCTAAAGCAGATGCACACTGGACACGCATCCTTATCGGTTACGCAGGGCCATCTGAAGGGATATTATTACCTAGTAATCGTATATAGTATGTCAAAAATGTTTAAATACAAACATCCTGCACAATAAAAGCGCTGGACGAGGTATTTAGTTTCTTCAGAGTTCCGAAAACAATTGTTAATGATAATGGCATTATGTTTACAGATAAAGAATTCAAGCACTACTGTGAGGCACTGGCTATTGAATACATTACAACACCAACTTTTAACCCTCGATCAAACGGACAAGCGGAAAGGTTTGTCGATACTTTTAAACACTCTTTAAAAAAAGAATAATAACATCGACACAATAAAAAGCATACAAAAATTCTTAACAATATATAGGATAACATCAAATACAAATACAAATGTTAAATAATCCCCAGCTGAAATTATGTTTGCCAGAAAGTTACGTTCGGTGTTCGACCGGTTAATCCCAAGAGAAAAAGTTTTTTAAAAAGTATCAAGGATAATGTAAGGTACAAGACTTACAATGGCTGGGATTAAGTTTTCTTCAAAAATTATCGGGCAAGGAAGAGTTTTTGGGAAGAAGGCATAATCCCAAGAAGAATTGGGAGAATGGTTTACATTATAAAAGGGCAGACTTTTTTTTCCACAAAAACATATTAACCAACTGAGACCCCGACATAGAAACAGTCAGAAACCAAGAGTTACCAATGGAAGCGCTATGACACTTTCCATATACAACCTCCAAATAATGAAGTACCAGTAACTCAGAAATCCAATCACTCTCCAAAAGTAAAAATCGGCAAACATAAATGGTGAAGAGAAGTGAAAGAAAAAGGAAAAGGACCGAATGTCTGGAAAAAGTTTAAAAAGGGAAAATGGTAAAAGCAAAATTTATGGAAGAATTTAGATTGGGAGGAAGGTGATGTAATGAAATAACCTAACATCCCTTCATAGATGAAATGAACTATAGATATATTGACCCTCTCACGTGACTGATAGAGAAGGGGAAAAGACAGGAAGAGAATAAGAAAAGAAATCGATTAACTCTGATTTCCTTTGTAAATAAACCAATTTGTCTTTCACCCATAACCCCGTGTTTCTTGCTGTATTCTTATTTAAAGTAAGGATATAACACTTTATTAAAATAGCAGAATTTTAAAAGGATGAGAAAGAAGTGAACCATATTCTGACGTTATAAAATAAGTAAGTCGATTAAAACAGTAACGGATGTAATAAAATAAATTAATTCTTTTATTAGATTTCGGGATTTTTTTAATCGACTTATTTATTTTATGACATCCGAACATGGTTTACTTTTTCTCAGTATATATATATATATTTATATATATATATATATATATATATATATATATATATATATATATATGCATACATACATATGATGATTGCAAAGTCTTGTCAGATGAGAGCCACTCACTCAGTCACTAAAAGTCCATGTGCCCGAAGATGACTTTTTAGCCTTGCCAGCGACTTGCAGACCCTAATGCAGAAATGACACTGAAAACGTTCACTGATTTGTATGAAACTAACAGCAACGGAACCTGTATTATTATGCGCTTTCATGTGATTAACAAAACCTGCCTTAGACAACAGAGCCCGATCACACACCTTACAGATCCAGAGATCTCCATGGTTGGGCGGCGAGGTTTTGCATTTCCTACATGCTCTCTTAAGCTTCGCTCGGTCTATTTTGGCTGCTTCAAAGTGTTCTGCGCCCCTATATATCCATGTCATCCACTGCTTGCGATCATACGCTAGGGACTCCCAACTGTCAACAGGAATATGAAAGCTCACCAGACTCTCCTTGATACTATCACGAAAACCTTTTTTGGGCTTGTGCTGGGGTCTTTTTCCAAGAAAGAGCTCACCATAGAACAACTGTTTTGGGAATCGATATTCTTTAAGCCGTATGAGATGACCCGCCCAACGCATCTGGTTCTTAATAACAATGGTAGCAATACTGTTTTTTGGCCTTTTTTATTAGGGACAAAGCTATACCACTTTAAACCAAGAATGTGCCTAATGCTTGATATACTGAAATCTTAGTTGTCAGAGTTAGATCACCGTCAGACCAGACTCTACTTTGTAACCTTCCAAAAGCATCAGATGCCTTGCTGATTCTCTGAATGCCATCAGATAATAAGGTACTCCCAAGGAAGACAAAATTTTTAACGACTTCACGGCGCTTTCCATATACGAAGATATCAGGTTCAACATACAGATCATCGGGAGAGGGAGTGTACATGACTTTAGTTTTCTGTCAGTCGGAAGCAGGTACATTCATTTGTAAAGAGATCCATCACTAGTTGCATATCTACTGGGGAGTGTGTTACCAGGTCAGCATCATCAGCATAACACCCATATCACACTCATGGAAAACATAGCAGAGTACAGCAGTCAGATAGAGCGAAAACAATGTTGGTGTAGCTATATCACCCTGGTTCACACCATTATTAATGGGGAATTATTCCGAAAGCCGGCCATTAAAGTTGACGGGGCCGTTGATACTACGATGAAGTTGCTTGTACTTGTCTGTAAAAGCAGGTGTACAGCCAAATTTTTCCAGCACTTTCCAGAGAGCCTCATGGTTGACTGTGCCAAAGCCTTGGTTACGTCCACAAACACCTGGAAAAGAGGCATACGCTTTTCAATACATTTTTACAAGAGCTGTCTCCGGAAGGATATAAGTACATACACACTTTTCCAATCGGTTTAGCAAGAGCCGTGAAAATACATTTCCAACTGCACTCAGCAGCGAGATGCCGCGATAATTTCCACAATCAAACCTTGTACCCTTTCTTTTGTACAACATAACATAGATAGCTCCTACCAAATCTTGGGCAACCGAGTCACCCTGCCGTACTGACAGTATCAAAGAGTGAGGCACACAATGTACATTGACACCACCATGTATCAGCAGCTCAACAAGGATGCCATCAAGCCCAGGGTCTTTCTTCGAGTATATCTGTTTTATGCAGTCACTGTTCCCGCAAGAGTCGGTTGAACATCAAGTTCCGGACAAAAGGAACATTGAGGGATACTTTCTATTGCAGCAACTTCAACATTGGATGGGTTATGAAAAAGGTCATGAAAGTGTTCGTGCCATCGATGCTTAATTTCATCTGAGGTTTTCAGCAATGTTTTTCCGACCTTCACCAGGAGTGGTGTAGTTGAAGAGGATTTCGGACCATAAGCCTGATGAAGCAGAGTGTAGAATGTCTTTACATCTCTATGATTGTAGGCAGTCTGTATCTCCTTGGAGAGGTCAGACCATCATTAGTTTTTTATATGGTGCGCACACAACACTGAACCTCACTCCGCACAGAAGAAAAGTGGGCAGCGAGCGATGGCTTGTTCAGAGGTGAAGAGTTTCAAATAAGCTTTCCGCTTTCTATCAATTTGAGGTTTAATTTGATTGAAATTATCAGCAAACCAATCTCTATGGCTGAGAACCTTCAATCCAAGAGCTTCAACACCTTTTGGGTATATTGTATCTCTTACTGTCTCCCACTCACAATCTCAGAAATCCACCTGGTTGAAAGCAGATTTCAATGGACTTCTTACGACTGGATCCTGCAATTTGGAAACATCAATACGTTTAGGCACTTGTACACCATTGAAACAGCTTTTTTGCGAACTGTAATTCTCAGTTTAGCTCTGACCATTAAATGATCAGTACCACAGCAAGCACCACGCATTACTCTAACTTTGCAAAATTTTCCAAAATCACCACACAGTATGTAATCAAGCAAATAGCCATGTTTAGATTGGGGATGGAACCATCTCTCCTTGTATTTCTGGTGGGAAAAAGTGCTAGTGATGACAAGATTTAGTTCACTGCAGAGATGGCGAAGCAGCATGTCATTTGAATTGACTCTACCAATGCCATATGGACCCAACGGAGATCAAGTCTCATTGTCTGATCCAACTCATGCATTGAAGTCACCAAGAACCACCAAACTCTCAGCACTTTTCAAACCGGTGATAACAGATCTAAGCATATGATAAAAGGAAGTAATATCGTCTTCAGATGAAGTAAGATTCGGCGCATAAACAGAAAGAACTTTCATGTAACAACCAGCAGCAAGCGGCATTCTCAATGTCATTGCACGGTCATTTATGCCTACTGGCTATTCAATCTTGTCAATTAAAGAGTTCTTAACTGCAAAAGAAACACCAGCCTCACGCCTCTCCTTTTCAGCTCTACCAGACCAGAAGATTGCATAGGCCGACTCACGCTCAACCAGTTGATACTCACCTGCGAAACGTGTCTCAGAGAGTGCAGCAATGTCTATATTGTATCTTTGCAATTCCTTAGTCAAAATTGCAGTCTTCCATTCTAGTCTTTTACCAATGTCAATAAGTGTTCTCACATTCCAGCAACAGATCTTGAGTGGGTGTCGTTTAGCATAATATCTTCCGTTCCTGTTAATATGGACAGCCATCGACAATAGGACCTTTTTTGACAAATATCTGTGGAAGCATCTGTACAAAAATGTTATTACAAAGATTTAGCTTTGTACAGCAGCTAGTCTCTCTCTCTCTCTCTCTCTCTCTCTCTCGGTTCAAAATGATGATATCCAGCAACAAGCAAGAGCAAGATAGCCAGCAACAAATCAAACTGCAGACCAGCTTAATGCGGATACTGGTCTTCCGCTTTATGCTTTTTTAAATCAGCGATTTGCTTCTCCTAGAGAGGTTGCCTTAACCATAGCTTTCTGGAGCCCTCTCCACTCCACATAAAACAAATCCAACACATGCAACGCGTAAAACAAAGCAGTCATGAATCTTTTTTTTTTTTTGATTGAGAGAAACGTTTAAAAACGGTATAATTCCTCAATGATCATGACGACAGTGATGATGTTTACAATTCAATGAATACACACGATAATAAAAATGAAAACAATCCGACACATGAAATACGTAAAACAAAGCGGTCATGAATCTCGATGTTTTTTTTTGTTGTTGTTTTTTTTACATATATACATACATACATACATAGGCACGATTAATAGAAATCGGAAAAATTATAATCGGTTTTGGAATCGGAACATTATTAGTATGATTTCCGATTCCAAACTCTTATTTATTTCTTTAGAACTTAATTTTCTTGACTAATCCATCTGATAAATTTATAATATCGAATTATTTTAAAACTACCAGTAAATATCAAGTGTATAAATCACAATAATTACTGTTCTGGAACTCGCGGCAGTTATTCCTCAGAATCTTGCTTTCAGGTACCTACAATACCGTATAGCAGTCAACTTTAGAAAGCGTGCGTTTGGCAGACAGATAAACTCAAATTAACATAACGAAAACAACTATTACGTTGAAAACGCTTTATTAATTAGGTAAAAAAATCTGAAACAAAAACATAAGAAATAGTTAAAAGGAGAAAACATAATTAAACAAAAGGAAATAATACATGAAAATAATTATGTTATGGACAGGCTTCCAAATTAACAGATTCTGGGATATCTTATCTTTTTCAATCAACTGTTAGGTGAAAGTCCGTAACAGTTAGAAAAGTGTCTTTTCTCCATTAAATTGTTAGGTGAAAGTCTGGAGCGGCTAAAAAATGTCCTTTCCTTTTTTTATTATTATTAAATCGTTAGGCGAAAGTATGGAGTGGTTAGAAAATGTCTTTTCTTTTTTTTTTATTAAATCGTTAGGTGAAAGTATGGAGCGGTTAGAAAATGTATTTTTCTTTTTATTAAGTCGTTGGGTGAAAGTATGAAACAGTTATGTCTCTTTTTTACAAAAGTTGTTATTCTAGTGCGGCGCATAAACTACCCAAGCGCCGATGAAATAAAAATAATAGAAGTCTGAGAAAAGATATACGTTCTGTGCGAACGAAGAAGGAAATAATAAATTAGAATTTCTACAAATTAAATATGGAAGTCACACACTAGAGTAAATAAACAAAAAAAAAGTAAGGTAAAATCACTGTATCTGTAAAAATGTCAAAGATAAAAATGACACGACTGAATAAATTTACAGTTACAAATATTAGAAACAACCAAAATTACGTTGAACTGTTTTTCGTTTATTAGTTTCAAGCATTATTCAATTGTAATGCGGTTGTAAAAAGCGATAAATTTGACCATAACTACTAGCAGAACCAGTAATACCTAGTGTGGTATTAGCCCAGCTCAGGCTATGTCGGCTTCCTCCGAAGAAGAAACTATATAAGAAATATCAAATTCCCAAGCGTTCCCAACCGCATGCAGAAGCCAATCATGAGGCGATGATATACAGCGTCTGGCATTCCGAAATGGTCACTCATCTGGTACTGGCCAGACGCCACGTTGCTAAATATCGGTGATCTAACGAGAACCGGTGTTTTAACGCGATTATGCAATACACTTATTAAACATTAATGAAAAATAAACGAAGTAATGAGAAATAAAGACATTTGCGACTCACAACATGATTTTTGGAAGTGTTTGATTTGCCTTGGATTCTGACATGCTTAGAAAACACATTGCAGTACAAGATTTAAGACAAAAGCGAAAACAGATAAAAAGTCATTCAAAAATTACTGATAAACAACTTCGTGTATGGTCGAGGCGAAGAGATGTTTTACACGTTATTTTGTTTGTTGTTGTTATTATTGTTTTTGTTGTTGTCGTTGTTATTTAAAAAAAGAAGAGAGGAAAAAATTCCAATCCTTTATTGGTTTTTAATATTGTTGCTATTATTATTATTATTATTATTATTATTATTGCTAGTTGTAGTAGTAGTAGAAGTGATGGTAGTAGTGGTAGTAGTGACGGCATGTTTTTATTATAATTGTAGCTGTTATTGTTGTTGTTGTTTTTGCTGGCATTGTTGTTGTTGTTGTTACTGTTATTATTATTACCGATATTAGTGTTACTATTATCATTGTAAATTTTATTTCTATTGTTGTTGGTGGTGGTAATGGTAAAAGTGGTGGTGGAAGAGAAAGTTCGGGAGAGATCTTTGACCTTGGTGGGGAACCCTCCTAGAGATGAAACTATCGGTGGTGGTGTAACCTTAAATTCACTAACCCCATTTATGGGAGAATGTCAAATCAAAATAGTGAAAATAACGACGTGAATGAGGCTAGAACATCTTGTGACGGTCTCACGTCCGGTAGGTGTCCCACTGGTCAACAGAGTGGGTCCTGTGGTCATCATACAACTGTTCGAAATTCTGAGGATGTGGCTGGATATAGGGGGAGTGAGATTGCCAGAATGAGTCCGAAAACACGAAGGGGGTTGGAATAGGAAATGTAAAAAAAAACATGGACTGATGAGGAAAGAAGAGTACTGTGGGAATGCTTTGTAAGAAGTGAGTATCAAATCTGGTGGATGTATCCGAAAAGTGAAGGAAGAATGGGAATCGAGTGGAGGAGGGGCTAGAAGTGTCGCGAGTTGAGTATCTCAGTTAAAACAAATTAAAAATAACAACTTACTTTCAGTGATTGCAAGAGAAGACATTGAATGGATGATTAGGAATGAAATGAATAACGAAAGTAAAATTGATGAAACTAGCTCTGCTGAAAGAACTGAGAGAGTGGAAGTGCAGAAGAGAAATGTAAGCGATGATGAGAGGTGGACAACTGAGGAGGTGTGGAATCCTATGGTTAGGGGAAGTGATGAGAAGGAATTTGAAGGATCTAAGGCAGATGAGATCATTGACTCTGAGACAATGGAACCAGTGGAAGGAGCAGATGTATGGAGAAGTGGTGATGAAGTTCGAACTTTGACTTCTCTAGAAAAAGGAGTACTTCAGAAGTTAAGAGACGTTCTTCTTAGAGACGAGATCATAGATATTCCAAGCATGAAGAGTAGTGATAGGCGGAAGGTGAAAAGCGAGGTAAAAACATTTCAAGGAGTAATTTACAACATCATAAGAAAGAAGATATCGATTACGGAACTTAACAGGTATCTGTATGCAGCGTCATTCGTTGTTCCAAATTGTTTTGGCTTAATACAGAAGAAAAAAGAGAAATGAAGGATAGAAGGCCACACTGGTAGAGGCGGCCTGCAGAAAGTATTAAACGGTGGCGGAAAGATATTGGTAGAATCGAAGAAATAATAAAAGGAGTTAAACTAGGACAGAAAGCCAATGACGAGCTTGAAAGGGGATATAGATGACGGTTCTAATAATGTCGAAAGTGCAGATCCACACTGGTGGTATGAAAATTCGGAACTTTGTTCGAAAAAGTGTTGCGTTTCGGCAGAACAACCTTTCCCGGAACAATCAGTCTCAGTTGTATAAAGAATCAAATGGTAGTAAACAGCCGGGAAATAAAAACACTCCAAATGCAAAACATGCAAGAAAGTTCTGGAGTGGGATTTGGTCTAGCGAAGGGTGATATAATAAGAAGGCTAGCTGGTTGGGAGAGGTCAGAGAAAGGCTATCAGAAATGCAGCAGTTGAAGAACGTTGAGATAACCATCGATGACATGAAGGTTGGCATACGAAAGATGACAAACTGGAAGGCATCTGGTCCAGATGGAGTGATGGGATTCTGATTTAAACAGTTTCAATGCCTTTATCCACCTATAGCTGCTGCCCTGCAAAGGATTGTAGAGTCGAGAGATGTCCCTGATTGGCTTAAGGGAAGAACAACACTCATTAGGAAAGATCTTGCAAAAGGAACAGATGCCAATAATTATAGACCAATTATATGTCTTCCTCTAATGTGGAAACTGTTAACTGGAATCTTTGCAGAAAAAAGATATGAACATCTTGAGAGTAATGGTGTTTTCCCTGACGAACACAATGGGTATCGGAAAGGCTCGAGAGGTACTAAGGAGCAACTATTGATTGATAAAGCATTAATGCGGGATGCAAATAATAATAAGAGGAATCTGAGCATAGCATGAATCGATTACAGAAAGGCTTATGGCATGGCTCGTCATTCATGGATACGTGAAATACTATTGATGATGAAGGTTGCTGAGAATGTGGTAGGGTTTTTAGAGACAAGTATGACTCAGTGGAAAACGGTGCTGACAGCAATCAAAGAGATTATGGGGCAGGTTGGCATTAAACGTGGAATATTTCAAGGAGATTCGTTATGGCCACTTCTTTTTGTAATGAACATGATGCCATCGAGCATCCTCTTGAAGAGAGAAAAACTGGGTTATAACTTTGGATCTGATGAGAGACGCCTCGACCATCTACTGTTTATGGATGATTTGAAAATATTCAGTAGAAATGAAAAGGAAATGGACAGACTGGTAGAACTTATGGGGACATACTCAGAAGACATTGGGATGGAGCTTGGGATTAGTAAATGTGCGGTGCTGGTGATGAAAAGAGGGGTAAAGGTTCATTCGAATGGAATAGTACTGCCAAATGGAGAAATCATGGAAGAAATAGAAGATACAGGGTAAGTATTTGGGCGTTGGAGGGTGTAGGCATCATGAACAGAGAAATATAGGAGAAAGTAAGGAAGGAGTATTTTAGGAGAGTGAAACTAATTGCAAAGTCGAAAGTGTATGGAGGAAACTTAATGAAAGCAGTGAATGCATGGGCAGTCAGTGTTTTGAGATACAGTGCGGGAATTTTAGAATGGTCTGACAGGGAGTTGCATGCCATAGATATTAAAACAAGAAAACTTTTAGTATATTTCACATTCGAATTAGCGTAGCAAGACTGTATCAAAAGAGGAAAAACGGTGAGAGAAAATTGAAAAGTGTAAAAGATTGTGTTAGAACCGAGGAGATGTCATTGAATGAGCATGTGGCTAAAAGTGGAGGTATGTGAGACTAAGGATGATTATGTGAAACGTATGTATAGAGAAAGGGCAGAGGAACTGGCTAGGAAGAAAATGCATGGAAGGTTCTTCCAGAATATAGCAGAAGCGGCTGATGAAAGATCATATCAATGGCTTAGAGCTAGGTATCTGGCTAAGAGTACCGAAGTTTTTGTTTGTTCAGCACAATAGCAGGCTTAAAAAAGCGGTTCTAGGCGAGGAAGTTGCTACAGAATGCCGGATTTGAGGTAAGACCTGAGAGTCAATTGCACACCTTGCAGCAGTGTGTACTGGACTGACCCAGAGAGAGTACTGCAAAAGACACGATCGCATGGGACTCCGGATATATTGGGAGGTGTGTCAGAAGGTTGGGGTGAAGTGTGCTGGAAAATAGGTTGAGGAGGTGCCTAATGAAGTGAGAACAAGTGAGGAGGGCAGGGTAGGGGTATGGTGGGACAAAAATGTCATAACGACCAAGCAATTGGAACACAATCGTCCGGGTTTGGTCGTTATTGACAAAGTCTAAAAAAACTGGCAGATTGTAGACTTTTCAGTGCCCTGGGACAGGAATGTGAGAGAGAAGGAGAACGAGAACTGGAGCAATTATGCTCCATTGGCCTTGGGGATAATGCGTATACACGTGGTTAAAACACAAATAATCCCGGTCGTAGTTGGTACACTAGGATTAGTATCAAGTCATCTGGAAGGACAATTGAAGAAACTATACATCCTTAGAAAACCCCTTGATCTTTGAAGCTCCTGGTGTGGAGCCGGGATTGAGGGGAATCCTCTGGAATTGAATCCCATCCCTTTCCAGAGAGACGTTGATAAACGAACTCAAAATTATTATTATTATTATTTTTATTATTATTGTTGTTGTTGTTATTGTTGTTGTTGTGATTATTATTGTTATAATCATTATTTTTAATATTATTATTACTCTTATTATTGTTGTTATTATTATAATAATTATTATTACTCTTATTATTGTTGTTGTTCTTCTTCTTCTTATTATTATTATTATTATTAAATACAAAATGAGAGACATTACTTTTGGAACGTCCCATCTTACAAAGATTTTCTTATAGAATTTTGCAACATGGTTGTTTCATGTCCTTATCGAGTTTGTATTCTCGTAAGTTATCTACTGTCACAAATATACTAGGGTTTTTTTGTCGTTTGTATATATTAGTGTTGTTGTTTTTTGTTTTCTTTTTGAAAGCAATGTTTATTTTCTTTAATTACAATATCTCTATTACGTTGATTATTAACTTTGTGTATATAGCCTTTTTAGTATAGTTTTAATGAATTATATCTGCTTTCAAATCTATATTTGTATTTTCTATTAATTATTTTCGTCATAATCGTTTAATGATGATAATGCTGCTTTCACAATGACATGAATTGTATTGATAACAACATTAACATATGTATTTACCCTCATATTCACCGCAATGTTGTCAATGTGTAAAGGATTATTTTAAACTAGGGACGATGCATATAGGAAAGGAAAAGGTGTGTGGTTAAATAGTCAATACTTTACTATTCTACACTTTCAAAAGAATAATTACCGGGACAAAATACAACACCATGCTGTCAAAACTCGCAGCTCTTTAACTTTACACACTATTGTCAAAACTTACTACTCCAACAGTCAAATCCGAACTGCCTGGTTCTCTGAAAAATCAGGTTTTTTATTCAAAATCGAAAACAGTTCACTTGCATACATAGTAACAAAATTGCAAGCATATAAAAAGAACAAACAGACATTGTTTTCTTTTCTTTGCCTTTTGTCTGCCAACGGACAGTGCAAACTGCATAAAAATCGGTTTGTACCATTTTAAGGTAGTTAATCAGAAGCAGAATATGCGAGGGATATTCCAAAGTCTATTTTTAGGATGGAAAATTTTAGAATGCTCTCCAGCATCGGGGAAACCTCTACTTTGAAAACGTGGAATTATGTCGGGCTACTTAGGGATTATTTACGGCTACGAAATCATTTATGAACATTCAATTAATTTTGAGTCAGTATCTTTTTGTTTTGTTTTTTGTTGTTTTTTATATTATATTTTATTTCCTGATAATGATTCAATTTTATCCGCTCTTCCATTTGTACTATTTTGTCCCCTCTAAAAAAAATCTAGCAATGTGTGAGAAGCAAGTTTTAGAATAGAAGGCTCTCCAGATTTTGTGATGGTCGCGCAAGAACAGGTAAAACAAACGCAAAACAGCAGAGTCGCACAAAAATAGAGTTCCCTGGCTTATTGGATAAGGCTATATAAATAATAAATAATGATACATGTGCTTTTTTGTTTGTTTTTTAGATTTGTATTGATTATATCTGTCATAATTCTTTTAGTCTGTAAGTTTGTTCGTTTCACTTTTTTTCTCAGAAAATACTGAGCCGATCTTGCTGAAATGTCGTATGAACATTTCTTATAGTGTGGTGCAGCGAACTGAGTATTATAATATTAGTTAGATCTAGAGTAAGGGATTAATAATCCTCAACAGTCATTAGTATTTTAATTACACTTTTCTTTGTTGATATTTCTAGGCCGATATGTCTGAAATTTTGAACGAATTATTGATATGATTCGTTACATTGAACTAAGTGTTATGATGTACGTTTCAGGCAGAGTACGTGATTTATATAGATTAGTGTTTAATGCAAAACCAAACATAGATATTACAATATTCATCTATCAATTTGGAATATAGTGCTCATTCTAAATACCCGGGCTCTAACATTTTTCCATTATTTACAGGCTAAATATATAGTAATACTATATTAATATATGTACTTTCAATCTTTGAATAATTTACTGTTATAGATTCTTCTTAGGAAAGTCGCGTCTATTTCTGTTTGGGACCAAAACTTTCAAAATTCGAATGTTACCGACGTCACTCTTTATCACTAGAAAACCAACGATCCAACTTAAATCAAACGCAAAGAAGATTGACCTATGCTCTTAAAAAAATAAAATATATACCTTACTATCAAAAGGGTATAAAAGTGAAATCGTCGGTAATGAGTTTATGACGAATAAAATATCAAGGCGACGGAGAGGACATTAAACGTGAAACCGATCAAAAAAAATCAACTATCAAATATTTGCTCACAGGAGGCGGCAAAAGTCAATATCCCCTTGAGATGCGACTAAACAGAAAGAGAAAATGTTTTGCTCCGAACGGAACTTTTAAACGTGGAAATAGTAAGCGATGGGAAATGTCAGCAGAACAGCAAAAGACTTACCGCCCGTGACAACGACATTGTCTGACACTGTTTGCGTTAGTTCTGCGTTTGCTTTCTCTGTTATCACACAGAAACCTGAACGTATTTTATGCGTGGATTCGTTCACATCGTCTGTACAACACTTACTATTTGAATATGTAGTAATCTTTTATCACTCTCTCTCTCTCTCTCTCTCTCTCTCTCTCTCTCTCTACAGTTTGTCGATATACTCATTCATATAATTACAATATTTATCTATCTATCTTTATATGTACGTATGTATGTATGTATGTATGTGTGTATGTATGTATGCATATATGTATGTATGTACCTATCTATCTATCTATCTATAAGCATATATATACATTATATATATATAAGATTATTTATATTTTTAAGCGATTTTGTGGGGTTTTCATTTTACTCCCTGAGTGCTTAAAAGGGTTTATATTCTAGTTGCCCCACATTTTTGGGACGTATTATTTGTAATTAATTTATTATTTAAATATTTATTTATGCACGTAAAAATATTTAAATCAATATTTTTATAATAAGTCATATATATATATATATATATATATATATATATATATACACACACATATATATATATATGTATATATATATATGTATATATATATATGTATATATATATATATATATATATATATAGAGAGAGAGAGAGAGAGAGAGAGAGAGAGAGAGAGAGAGAGAAATAGATAAATAGATAGACAGTAAATAGATAGACAGAAAATAGATAGATAGATAGATATGTATATATCGGTGTATATCTATCAATTTATATACCTATGAAGTTAAGCTTTTTTCTCGCAGTTATATTGATATTAAATGCCTACTTTTTTTCTTGGTAGTATTTGCTTCTCCACGAAAGCTAAATGTGACACAAGGTCGTTTTTAATGTGAAGAAAGTCATTTCCCCAAAAAGAGACACTCTAGGTAAGCAAAAATATTAATTGCCTTAGTATAGAAGGGTTTCCCCCACATTGACCAAGAAGAAATTAACTTTAGTGTAGCATCAGAAAAGATACTGCACTGTGATTTGAACCCCAAGGCGAGATCTACTTTTCCTATTAAAAAATTATTAAAACGAACTTCTCAATACAATCAATCAGAAATATGCAAGCGACTACATGGAGGTTAACTAATTTTCATATTCCTTTGAAAAACAAGTGTTAATTAATTAATTATTAGCTATGTTTATAGTTTTACATGCAATGATTAGTTGCAATCTATTATTACATTGAATTCTATTCATCCATATTTTCTCAAATCTGTATAATTGCATAAAATTTAAGACGAAAAGGTTCCAGCACACGAAGCAAAATATATATTATATGTGTGTGTATATATATGTGTGTGTGTGTGCGTGTGTGTAAAGAGAGAGAGAGAGAGAGAGAAAAAGAAGGAAAAGATAGAAAAAGAGATAATGACCTTGTCGGTGTGTGCGATATTTGCTTATATTACGCCATTTTGAACTTTTTTTCCAAGTTAAAAATGGCGTAATATAAGCAAATAACAATGTAATTGCAGCTTCTCTTCCGGATTTTCTCATCATGCCCGAACGTATTTTATTTACTTTTGGTGGATTGATAGTTGCTATTCCTTCTGATCAGTTAAGGGCAACATAGATTTATTGGTTGATATAATGATTAAGTGAATTTTTTTTATTTTTTTGCTACGAAACAGATACTGTCAAGAAGTGTAAATATAAACTGAATTAAAAGAATAAATTGTAAGGTGTTCAACATCTTAAAATGTGGAATATAGATTTCATCATTTATTCATTATATGCTCTGTAATTATATTGAGCTTGAATAAGGATTGGTATATATACAAAGGAAATATAAGTGAATAAATATATTTCTACAGAAATATATATATATATATATATATATAACTACTTAATTTACTCACATAAAATTAATATACGAAAGTATAGATTTATGCTTAAACTTTAAGTATTTACTTCAAAAGTGCTCAGTAGGTGGAGCTAGTTAGTAATTTATAAAATATATATGGCGATTAAGCCTGAAGAGTCCTAGAGTGGATGGAACGCGGAATATTCAGTGTAGCTTAATCGCCATATATATTTTGTAAATTACTATATATATATATATATATATATATATATATATATATATATATATATATATATATATGGCTAAAAACAGGAATTCCTTCCCCCTCAACTAGGCACTTTTCCTGTTTGGCGATAGGCGCAACAGCAAAGATGTCACGTTTTTTTCCACATTCTTTTCCTCCTTAGCAGTACGGATTCGAGCCTGCCTGCCTGCCTAATACCACTTCTTTTTTTTTTTTTTTTGCTTAACACACACCTCCAAACACCCGGGCAACGCCGGACACCCAGACTACTTAATAATAAATACGAAATCTGTATAACTCAAGCTATCATATTTTAGCGTTTTCTACAAGCGGGCAACGGCGGGCAGCCTGATATATATATATATATATATATATATATATATATATATATATATATATATATATATACTTTTAAAAATTTGTTTTTTTGTGTATTGATATTCATATAAAAACAAACTTTTTTTTAATATTTATTTGAAAAGAAAATACAACTTTATATTATATGGGTCATGGATATGCATTCATCTGCAAAAGATTTTTCTAATGCGCATATTCTTTTATTATGTTATTTTCTGTGCATATTCATCTAATATTTTTGTTTTATTTAATTCCCTATTAGTGTTTGTTTTTTTCGGTTTTCTTATAGGATGTGCATGTTAAGTAAATTGTTACGTGTGATTATATACATACAGTTATTCTGCATGATTTTTTTTTACGTAATATTTCCATAAAACGGTGATAGCAAACATATACCTCTTTTTATATATATTTATTTATGCGTATATATATTTGTTTAAACAATGTTGCCTACCAAACTTCTGTCAGTTTTTTTGTCTGCAGACATTAAACTTAATATGTAGGGTATTTGAACCATGCAAAACTTTTGTGGGTTTTAGCCGGGTAAGATCGGTGTAAAATTGTGAAAACTTAAAAAAAATGGAATTTGCGAGGTGAAGGTCAAACGACGGCACTACGAATACATACGTAATAGCTATTTGAAGATGTTTAAATTTCTAGCCTCACAGCAAACATATTTTGATAGCTAAGACATAAACGTCAAAGGGAAAAGTAAATCGTAAGCTAAACGTTTTAGTTTCGATTCTCGGTGGTGGCGCAGGAGTTTACTTTTTAAATCATTATTTATATTGGGCCCAATATAATATAATATTAAATACAAATCTGCATTGATTAAAATATAATATTTAAGCGTATTTTACGGCGGCTTGCTAGTATATATATATATATATATATATATATATATATATATATATATATATATATATATATATATATACCGGATATACCAGAGGATATTTATCGGAACGAATTATAGGAAAGTGCTTAATTATAAGAGAAACGTACTTTCGGTTTCAAATCCGGTATAAGGGGACTAGTTTATTGTCCAAAACAATTAAATTCTCTTCAGCCTCTGTTTTTATCTGTTTCCCTGGAAACGTAATAATTTCATTTAAAGATTGTTTATACCCATTTTGAAATCCTCTTAAAAAGAATAAATAAATATACCTCATATATACATTTGAAAAACGCGCGTTTCTATTGTTCTCTTTTTCTGTGTATACTTTCACCTATCACAAGCAAATGATAGAGGAAAATATATATAGAAAAATAAATGAATAAATAAAATACTATAGCCGTGCATACGAATTATATTTATTTGCGTAAATTTTAAGAGATTAAAAAATAAAGAAAAGAATTAAAACTTAAAATATTTTTTAATCATGAATTGATTGTTAGTTGCAAGATTTATGGAAAATTCCACTTTCTTAATTAGAAAATGTAGACTTTATATTTGTAATATATAACTTATAAACACACACACACACATATATATATATATATATATAAGGCACGTTGTCTGTGTGTGAGTTCGTTTCCTGTAGACTCCAAAACGACTGGGCCGATTTAAAAAAAAAATTACACACATGTACCTTATGTGCCTGGGAGTGTTTTTAGATAGGTTGTGTATCGGAATACATCCAATAAATATCAAGACATGTGATTAAAAAAGAAAGAGGCCAATGTTGGTCAAACTTAACACTTTTATGCAGCCTACCATCATAATTGCATTCAAGAAGTTCTATCACTGCACAAGAAGAATGGCTGGGCCTATGAAATTAACAGTAGGTGCTTTGAAAAGAAAGAGACGTATTAAAAAAACGCTTCTGTTTAGAGAATAATTGGACCATTGTATTTGACTTTTGCATTTTAAACTTAACTCAAGTCATTATATAAAATTGAAAATAATTTCATAAAATCAACAGTAGGTTCTCTACGTTGCAATGTAGACTACAATGAATTGTGGACCAAGTCAGTACGGAGAGGTATGTGGAACTTCCTCCAGCGGTTTCTTGACTAGAGCAGGCAATCAATTGATTTGATTGACGAATAAGCGATTTCACCGATTTCGATGTCAATAAAAGTATTAGAAGTGTGGAACATTTGTTAATGATCTGGTCGCCCTGCCAGTATATATATATATATATATATATATATATATATATATATATATATATATATATATATATATATACTAGCAGTTCAGCGCGGCGTTGCCCGGGTGTTTGGGTGTATCTATTGAGCAAAAGTAAAAAAGTGGAAGTAGGAAGGCAGGCTCGAACCGGTACGCGAAGGAGAAAAAGAACGGGAAAAAACCTGAGGTCTTTGCTGTTACGACCACAACCAAACCGGAGGTGAGTTATGTTTAAATTAAGCCGAGACAATCGAAAGCAGAGGATGATTTTACAAAAATATCGGAGAAAAAGCGATCCCCCCCTGTAGAAAAATGCCCAGTTTAGGGTGAAGAAATTAATTCTTTTAGACAAGTTTTCGATATTTGTCGTCTGAAATGTCGAACTTCAAAACTGAGCTTGTAAAAATCCGTCGCCTCTGTCGAAAGTTTTAGGCAGACATGCAAACATACATACATACATACATTTATATATTGATAACTAAAAATTTTCGACCCAAACCGATTAAAAAGCTTGACCTATCTCTGAATACCCTTTATGTAAAATTTCAAATGTTTAGACCAGAAATTGTCTGAGTAATTTGGTAGAGACCGCATAAGTCAATTTTTTTTAACTTTGACCCCTATTATGACCCTTTAACATTTATTGTTTTGGGCTCAAATCAAGTTATAAAGTTAGAGCCATGTCCAAGGAACCTATATCTGAAATTTCAAGTGTTAAATTTCAAAATTGTCGAAGGAGTTCTAAATCGTTTTGAAGTTCGACCTTTCAGACGACAAATATCGAAATATTGGCTAAAATCATTAATATCTTCGCTTTCAACTGGGCACACCTCTACGGAGCGGGGTCGCTTTTTCGCCGATATTTGTTTTTTAAATTACTCCTCTCCTTTCGATTGTCTAGCCTTAATTTAAACAGGAGACATTTCCGTGTTGGCGGTGGTCGTAACAGCAAAGACGTCAGGGTTTTCCCCCGTTCTTTTCCTCTTTCGTGGTATGGGTTTGAGCCTGCCTTCCTACTACCACCTTTTTTTTTTTTTTTTTGCTCAACATACACATCCAAACAGCCGGATAACGCCGGGCTGAAATGCTAGTATATATATATATATATATATATATATATATATATATATATATATATATATATATAGAGAGAGAGAGAGAGAGAGAGAGAGAGAGAGAGATGCTATTTGTTTTGGGGATATGTTTTTAAAGAATTCAATCATTTACGTAAGTGCATTTTTTTTTTACCTAAATGTGAGTTGGGAATAATTTTCCCTTTAACCAATTTGGTACCCCCCATATTGGGAACGGCACATATATATTCTTTTTAAAATATAATTATCCACTGACACGTTTTTCGTCGTCTACGAATTATACGGGTGGCTGAAACTAACGAGATTCGAAATCGGGACCCCACGGTAATGTGCCTAAACTTAACCCGCATGCATATACGCTGTCATTGTATTCCGTAAGCGATCTCGAAAATCTACAATTTCTTGGTTCTGTAGCTTCTTTATGATTATATCTGTTCGGAGTAATATTGCTTGCAAAACATAGCTGTCACTAAAGTAGGGACTTTCTTCTAGAAATTTTATAACCGTCTCCATAGACTTTTCTGCATCATCTCATGATATTGCTTCATCAGATTGTTCTTGGTTAATGGGAGCTGTCGCTATTTTCATCACGATTACTGCCTTCAGGATATTGATCAGTAGTTTCCTCATCTTGTTGCACTCACATTTCAACATCATTTGCATTAAGTGATTTCAGAACAGCGTGGTTGGTCGGTAACAGTTTGGTTTCAAGAATTTTTTTCTAGACCAAATGTATTCTCTGATTTTAGAGTTGTAAGCCATTGTGATGAATTGTTTTACACTATTTTAAGTATAGCAATCTGAAAAAAATACAGTTATTGTAAATTAATTATCAATAGCTAATCTACATTAATTACCTAGTACCAATATTAACATTTCTGCGCAATATCTGACTAAACCATGTAAACAGTTTTACTGCAACTCTGCATCAAATATGCTAACACAATTTCAATGACGAGACATTTCAAGTTTAGAGAATGTCCAAGTTTAGAAGAAGTTCAAATAAGAGGAGGCCCAACTTTAGAGGAAGTTCAAATTAAAGGAGTTTTACTGTATTTATATTTATATATATATATACATATATTCATATATATACACATATATTTATATATATATACACATATTTATATGTATACATGTATATATATGTACATATATTTATATATATATTTACATATATACATATATACATACATATACATGTATATATACATATATATACACATATATATACATATATATACACACATATATATATACATATATATACATATATATATATATATATATATATATATATATATTTAAAAATTAGACAAAAACATGTATTTCTGACTTTCGTATTTCTTTCTATGTGAAATGTTTTCGAAATAAACAAAATCGAAACCATCTAAAATATATATATATATATATATATATATATATATATATATATATATATATATAACTAAATAAAAAGTAAAAGAAATAATGGCAAATTCTTTTATGAAGTAGTTGGGCAAAAAGTTCAATTGAGCGACGACTCATCCACACGTATTGAAGGACGTTGATGTCTGCTCGAACAAACGCGTAACGAAATCCGGTACGTCCTGTGTTGTTACCCTGTTCCAGGCGTTGTTTTCTTTGATCAGGTCTTGTCTTTTAAAGAAGCAATGAACTTCAGAAGTATATCACTTTGAAGGAAAGATTAATGTCAGTAAATATAGTTTATACTGAATGTGGCATTAATATTTATGCGTACTCATATTTACACGTACCGATATACACGTAAAATAGAAATAGATACTCACACATCCGGGTACTATGGATCGAGGCATAAACATGAAAACATAAAAAACATAAGATATTATAAAATGAATTTGTGCATTTAAAATGAACACGTATAAATAATTTATTGTCTGATTACGTTGTTAATAAATAAGTATGAATTTTAAATGATAATTATTTATACATATCTTTACTCCTATAAATTTGTATTGTTGTATATATATATATATATATATATATATATATATATATATATATATATATATATATATATATATATATATTCTATTTATTAGTATTTATTTGCTTTCCCACCAAAGCAAAATGTGACACGAGGTCGTTTTTAATGTGGGGTTTAATCAGCTCCCCGAAAAAAGGCAAAAGGGTACTCTGGTTGGGTCTAAAAATAATAATTGTCCCAAGATAGAAGGTTTCACCTCCATTGACAGAGACAATTTACTTTAAGTGTAGCATCAGAACAGATACTACACTTCGAGATATTACATTTTTTATCTACTATAAAAAGAACTACAAAAGGAAAAATGAACAAAATATTTACGTACAAGGCCAACTTAAAAAGAAGTGGGTGAGGTTGGTTAGTCCATCTCGTCTCTGTCGGATACATTAAAGGATTTCTCTCTCGGCCAGCATCTTTTATCATGGTTGCCCTTTTACACATGTATTTATGTGTGTGTGGGGGAGAGGTGTGTTCCTACTTAAACCCAATTTTAAAACATTTTTTATTTATACAATAAATACAAAAAAAGATAACAATATTAATAAAAAAATTCATTTGTATCGAAGGTGTGAGGAAAAATAAAATTAAAAATAAATGTTGTTAGTAGGACCATCCCAACCTCGTCAGCAATGCTAGACTACCCGTTTCACTCTGGTTTGTAAAGGAACCAGAGTTTCGCAAGCAGTTTTTAAATGGAGGGGGGTTGTGTGCTAGACAGGGGAGAAAAGAAAAAATGTGTTCGTAGTAGTTGTAGTTGTAGTAGTAGTGGTAGTAAGTTGTTTTGTAACAAGTGTGTCATCTGAAATCATAATTGTAGTAGTAGTAGTAGTAGTAGTAGTAGTAGTTATTTTTTACAATTCTTGATAGACTTAATTAAAAAGCATATTGTATTTATTTGCTTCCCCCCAAAGCAAATTAGGCACAAGGCCGTTTTTAATGTGGGGTTAAAACCAGCTCCCCTAAAAGTAGGCAAAAAGGGGGCACTCTGGTTACCAAAAATAATAATTGTGTCAGTATAGAGGTGTTTCTCCTCCATTGACTGGTACAAATTATCTTAAGTGCAGCATCTGTAGAACAGATACTACTCTTTGAGCCCGGCCCGAAAGCCAAGAACAACAGAAAAAAGGCAAGCCTCTTTTCTATTTATTTAAAAGGCATATGTTTATTTTCATTTATAACAAATATTTAGATAATATATTATTTTCTAGTGCCACCACTCGTTCAGTGTACGAGTCCAGCTAGTTTGATATATAAATTAAAACACTGATAAAGCCAAAACACAGGTGCCCCCGCCCCTTCATGGGAAAACGTTAATTAAACTACAGAAGCACCTGTTAAACTACACGAGTTCTATATTTTAATACCCGCCCCCCCCAAAAAAAAATAAGAACGAAAAACATAAAATATGCTTTTGTAAACAGCTAACGAAAACTTACTGACAGAAATATTTTTACTCTTAAATGACGTGAAAACTTTATTTTATGAAAAATATTTCTTGTTATTTAAAATGTCCGCCATGAATTCATGCACCTTGTGAAACGTCAAGTGACTAGGCACGTGTGCGCATTTTAGCAAGAAATTAAAATAAATGAAAATAATTAACAAAGTGAAAAAAATAATGTAATTAAGAAATTGTCCGTTTTTATATCGGGAAGCGGAAAAATATCCGGAAGGGTGGGGGTGGGTCATTTCGGCTTTGAAGCCGAAAAATGTTTTGGGGGCCATGTTTTGGCTCTTTTGGCTTCGTTTGGCTGTTTTGGGCGTTTTTCCTTAAATGGGAAACAAGATGGCCGCCAGGAAAAATAATAGTGATTACGTTGGATACTGAATGTCTTAAAATATTGATAACGGCGTGTTTACGCAAAAAAAATGGATGCGATATTCGTTCTCAGCGTACCCGAAAACTTATAAAAGTCAACAAATCAAAGGTGAATGCCGAGGGGTCTGTAAAATAAATAATACCGATTTTTTTTTTATGTTATACAATAAATGAATTTATATATGTAATATTTTTTCGCATTTCCTAACTGGATGAGTATGTGATTGGCTTTGTAGACACGATCACGAATTACGGCATAAAATGTTCGATTTAGCATTACTACCGTTTGGGAAGGTATTAACCTACATTTTCTTAATAACTACGGAGGAAAATAATTACACATGTTCAACTAACCTCATGCGTCTGAATGTTGACAATAGGTAATGTTTCTGAAGCAAATGATTTTTTTTTACAAGGTGGTCACCACTTATCAAGGCCCGGAAGCCACTCAGGGATAAGGCTTATTGTAAGTACAGTACGTTAGTGTGGATATTTAGAGTGTCTACTTAAGGGGGCGGTTCATCAGGAATTTGTTTACGTTGGACTTGAAGACATCCAAGTTGTAGTCAGGAGGGAAGCAGGCAGACGGAACAGAGTTCCACACAAAAGTGTATAAATAATTAGAGAACAAAACTGTATAAATGATTAAAGAACAAAACGAAAATCATTAAAAGGTAGGGTTGATATGCCGTATAATAAATAAAACAAATTATTCGTGTGACCCTAAATCAAATGATCATTGTATATTCTAGAGTGCAAGGTTTACAGCTTTCTTATCTTTATAGATCTCTTCTTTATGTTTGGAAATGAATTTATCTGGAAACACATTACATGTAGACTGCTTTCCTACGGACTATAGCCCGATTATCTTTACATGGAATATGAGGAAATGCTTTTCAAAAACTGTACCTATGTGTTATAAAAAATGATTAAATTCATTTATCATTTTCAATCCTCTAATAATATTTCCCTTTATTAAACCGACATTAAATCTTATCATTTTGATTAAATAAGTGGTGCTTCATAAATAAATGTGTTTTTAAGAAATTTATTTAAAAAGAATTATTTAAAACGGTGGCTATAACAAAGATCGAACACTATTTTGTGGCAGTAGCTAAGACCTTAGTCGCTCATTAAGTACGCCTACAAACGATAAACAAAGAATTAACGTGTTGATCTGTCTGCAAACCTGAAAAACAGAAACACAGATGATTGGACATTAAAGTGGTATAAACATCTTATATATGTATATACTTCAATGTTTATTCAAAGCGCGCATATTTAGCAACAATCCAACCGAACAAAATCAAACGTTCGTCCTGTGACGACCAGTTACGTTGTAAACCTTGTTTAATGTCAAGCGAAGCGAAAACTGCAAATTTAATTTATCTCCAACAAATAAATGCACATACCATTAGGTGCTTCTATACTATACAAACGAAAGAAAAAATTAATTTCAAGTAAAGCAAATGGTACCTATGTAATTGTCATGTTGTAAATAGCAACATATCCAAAAATTGCGGCAAACGATAAGGTAGAAATATACTTATTAATGAAAAACTATATTATTTTAATTGAAATTCAACGCTGAGATGAGTATTATTTATCAATTTATTTATTGTGGATCATTTTCCTAATCTTTCTTAGTTCTTGTCTCACGGCGTTTCGGCCAACTATTACTCTGGCCTTCGTCAGATAGTAACCGCGACGAGTAACTGCATTCTCAGCAATTACTGCAATCCATAGTTGTTGTCGTCTCACCATGTTTTTGGCCAAGTAAGCCTCTGGTCGGCTTTGGGTAGGATTGAAACCGCTATCTTCAGACAATTCTCACCTGGAACCGTAGAGATTCAATGTCTCTATCCACTACTCCATAGGCCCTAAAGGGCGATCAAAGTTGGATTTTTTTGGTCTTATAAATCCACGTATAAATCCCTACGGTTCCAGGTGAAAATTGTCTGAAGATAGCGGTTTCAATCTTACCCAAAGTTGACCAGAGGCTTACCTGGCGAAAGACATGGTGATATTACAACAACTATGGATGACAGTAATGTCTGAGAATGCAGTTAAGAGATTCGGAGTTCCTATCTCGTCGCGGTTATCACCCGACGAAGGCCAGAGGAATAGTTGGCAGAAACGTTGTGAAATAACAACAAAGAAAGATGAGGATAATAGTCCGCAATAAATAAATAATGATAAAGTTTATATGCGCAATAAATGTTGCTCGACATTTTGAATGATGTCCGTCACGTGGCATAAGCAGCAGAATTTAATTATCTTCCCTGTAAACTTATCTCATTTTTAGTAAACGCAATATAGTGAACCAGCTTCGTTTGACCATTGTTTTTATTAATAATTATTTTTTTTACCTGACCGTTTTTCATAATTTTTGGATATATTACGATTAAAGACCTGACAATTACGTATGTACCATTTGTTTCCATATGTTAATTTGAAGATCTCATAATTTATTTACTTATAATCTTAGTATTTAATTTAACATTCTATCCTCTTTCACGCGTACATTTAACTCTCAACATATTCTGTCATTTTTCCTTTTGTAACATTTATTTTAATCCGGTTTTAGGAGTGATAACAGGAATTTACTTTTACGAAGACAGCATTATATAACATTAAACGTTTTGTTTAGCATTTCCTCTTTAGAATTCACTATGTGGTATGCTTCGAGTAAATATCGATTATATATTTTTGATTTACTCGGTTTATACTTTCTAGCCTTTCTTATTATTGACCATTTTAATTCAAATTCATACGGTAACTTGATTATGTATATGGTATCTATTCAATGTAGCCGCCTTAAGCCTTAATTGCCGCTTCGGTATGGGTCCTTAACTGGAAGCATGTCTTTTCCAAAGAGATTCAGTGTATAGGTACACTCTGAAGGTTGCCAACATCCCCAGAGAAAAAGTATTGCGCTCGGTGTTTATCCGTAAAGTAACGATTGACAAGAATAGCCTCCGTGACAAGAGATTAGTCTGTCACCAATGATATATTCCAGGAAGACACATGCAAATTTATACACCTGACTGGAATTTACTTGCAAACCTGATATTTCCAAAATAATCACAAAGGTTATGTTCAGACGCAAAAAGTTCACCAATTTTGGAATACTAGGAGCTGTACGTAAACAAACAACAAGGTCCTCGGACAAGCAATTGTAAAAACTAATGTCATTAAAATCATCTGTCCTGAATCGGATACACATGTGCCTGGAGGTGGTTTAAGAATTTAATATTCTTTAGAAATTTCCACTTCATGAGGAAGTCAGCCTACTTTTCAATGTTGGAGCCGAACTACGGCAGGACTTTTAAGAGCAGAATGTAAACAATTGTTGTCGAAGGAATGAGTGTGTTGTCTTAGTGTTTCATCAAATGAAGCTTGCTTGTGGCATTCCTATTACCAAACTGATGTATTGCTCTCATTTCTTTGGCGGAACGAGTCAACCAATAACAATCATAATCGCATGGTGCCTCTACAACAAAGAAACGAGAGTTTTCAAATATCTTCTCATTTTTATTTAATCTTAATCATTGAATTGAGCTTATTTTCGTGTTAATGAGGAATACTCCGTTTAGACTTAAGAAACAATGAATACCGGCGTATTCATGAGTTGGGAATTGCTTGACTCAAGTAAGATTTTAGTTTAGATTTAAGAAACAATGAATACCGGTACACTCGGTAACACTGGTTGACTCAAGTAAGACGTCCAAGACAACTGGAAACAATAAAAAGATAAACGCAAAACACATACAATACCTGGTATTCCCAAATTGGGTCCCACTATAGTTCTTGTCATATTCAACGCCGCTTAACTTCGATGTATCGGTGTGTCAATGAAATTATGACTACAATATTATAAGAAATAATGTCGCAGTTTGTTTACATATTATATACGAAGAACGTCCTAAAAGTAATACCTCTTATTTCTTCAATGAATTCGAATGAATCAGAGCGGATGGCTAATTGCATTGTTATGATGACTTATGCATTCATACCTGAAAGTTTCATCTCTTTGTTGCAGATATTGGCGGAGTGAGACTCTAAAAAAACAATCCTAGTTAAATGGTACATCAGAAACAAAGATTCATCATTGTATTCCTGGCATTAAGAATAGTATTGACTATGTAGAAAAATGAATTCTGGAACACAAAATGTGGTTTCTTATAAGGGTTCCGCTGCCGTCTTCGTAACCGTTCAATTTTTGGAGTTAAAAAATAGGAGGCTTTACTTTTGGAATGACCGTCGTATAACAAAGCGCACTCCGGACGGTAAAGGGTTGTCATCGTTCATCGCTGGATGGTTTACTTTTGGAACGACCCTCGTATTACAGACAACTATATATCAGTATACCATGTATGTTATAAGTTGAATGAAATCGTTTTGTTTTTCAGTAAACAAGTGAAGCATGCATGGTCCCCTGTGAGGGTACAGTGAACGAGAAAAATGACTAAGTTCAGCATTCCCCCTCATATAACCCTAAAAGTCCCCAGGGGACGTCAAATCCTGGTGAAAATGAACAAAAGGTGCAGTTTTAAGCCTTAACCTATGTAAATTTGTGTTCTGCACCATGCAAAAAAAAAAGAAATGATAAAGCCCATCATTTGCCCTCCTTCATTTAGCCCCAAAGTCTCCAAGGCCTTAAGATTTGAGCTCAGCACCATGCAAAACTACTAAATACACATACACAGAAAATTTTAGACAAATATGGTAAAATAGTCCTAAAAATGGAGTGTTTTATAAGCCCTAGAAGAGCCCCTGGGGTACATCCAAGAGTTATCTCGAAGTATAGATAAAGAAAATTATATAGAAATCATTTAGTTACAACTTTTCAGAAGTTTTATAAAAATCCAAGGCATCAATTTTTTTTTAATAAGCACAAAATAGTCTATTTTAACCATTTTATCCCGAAAAGCACTCGTGGGAGAGAGCAATCGAAGTTTTCCCGAAAAATCCGTTATGTTACTTTTTTTACTCATATCATGTTTAATGTTTTTTTGTTTGTTTTTTTGCAAAATTTAAAAAAATCCAAGATGTCGTTATTGAGAAAAGTGCAGATTGACGAACGGACAAATGGATGAACGGATGAACGGGCGGACGGACGGACGAACGGACAAAGGTGAATTTACCGATTCAATATTTTTTTGTCGGGGGACCAATAAAGAGAACTATCAATATTTTTTTCTAACTTACTCTCTTCACCTTCTATCCTTTTGTTTAGTACATTTACTTCTCAAAAAGCGAAAGTTGCTACCACTCCTGACGGTTCAAAATTCTACACTCAGAGCTAATTAAGTCTGCTACTTTTTATGATCAGGATTCAATGGGAGTCAGTGATAAAATTGCGCTACCTGAATGAGAATGGAAATTAGAAGGGGACAAACTTGTTCAAGTTATGACAAACAAAAATCTTACTCCAGATTTTTTTTTTTATTACATTTTCACCCCAAACAAGGCAAATTGACACTTTGGTGTAGGGGGCTACTATCAGGGGAAACAACTACTGGGGTACTATGTAGGGATTTGGGCAGCAAGATGTCGGTTCACGTTACACTTGAACTTCTGCACGTCAGTACTGTTGGGGAAGCAGGGACCTGGAATGGAATTCCAGAGTCTAGCGGTTCTGGGGAAGAAACTATTGGAGTAAAAGTTCATTTATATCTAGGGATCTCTACAGTGTGGGG
Source organism: Euprymna scolopes (assembly GCF_053919585.1). Lineage (NCBI taxonomy): Eukaryota > Metazoa > Mollusca > Cephalopoda > Sepiida > Sepiolidae > Euprymna > Euprymna scolopes. The sequence goes on from NC_136495.1 coordinate 132,194,712, forward strand.
GTGGGATTTAGCAGCCTGTCTGGTTTGTCGAGGGTGCTCACGTCGTGGGGGCACAAGTGATTGCAGTTCGTCAGAGCATTCACCACTAAAATACTTGTAGAAAAGGCAGAGGGATGCAACATTTCGTCGATGGGACAGAGGCTGAAGCTTAGATGCCAGTTCAGGGCCTATCAGGTTTGCGACTCTCTTTTGAACCTTGTCAAGGAGCGAGAGACTAGTAGCAGATGCACCAGCCCAGATGTGGCAGCAATACTCCATACATGGGCGAATGGTGGCTTTATAGAGGTACAGGACACTTTCGGGTGTTAGTAGTTTTCTAGCACGGCCCTGGCGATGCCTTCAATGTAACTGTTCCAACGCATATTTCCTGTGAACTTTAGGCCAAGGAGTTTAAAAGATATACTCTCTAATAAAGAGTCGTTGGCAGAGAAGGTGTTTTTGTAATTATTGAATGAATAGTTTAGTCTTGGCAGCATTGAACGTGACCATCCATTTTTGTCCCCATTCCACTACAAATCTAGATCATCATCTAGTGTTTCTGCAATTTCTTTAGATATGTGTTTATTTGTTATCCTGTCGTGCCTGTTATAGACTGTCAATGTAATTGTTCCAACTCATGTTTCCTGTGAACGTTAGGCCAAGGAGTTTGAAAGATGGACTCTCAGATAAAGAGTCGTTGGCCATTGCTATGGGTGGTAGAGAAGGTTTCTTGTAATTATTGAATGAAACTAGTTTAGTCTTGGCAGCATTGAACGCGACCAACCACTTTTGTCCCCATTCCACTACAGATTGGAGGTCTTCCTCGAGTGTTTCTGCTATTTCTTTAGAAATGTGTTCATTCGTCTTCCTGTCGTGCCTGCCATAGAGTGTAGTGTCATCAGCATATATACCCATCTCAGAGGCAATTTTGTCGGGGAGGTAATTTATGAATGTCAGGAACAATAGAGGTTCAAGGATAGAACCCTGGGGCACCCCCGCATTTATATCATATTGTTTAGATGTACGACCGTGGAGGACAACCTGGATTTTTCTCTTATCTAAGAAGGATTTAATTATGTTAAGTATTCTACCAGTGATACCGTATGATCTGATTTTCCTGAGGAGACCCTCATGTCATACCCTGTCAAAAGCCTTAGATATATCTAGAGCTACCGCTCTGCCCTCCCCCGCTTTGTCCAGTGAATGGTATATACGTTCAGAGATCACAGTTAGGATGTCTGCTGTGGAACGGGCTTGTCTAAATCCATATTGTTTGTCAGTCAGTAGTTTAGCATCTGTAAGATGATGGACTAGAGCATGGTTAATTATGACTTGTAAGTGGAAAATATTCATATTCGAAATTCGTAACTTTCCCATCTTGTCCAATCTTAAATAAGGTCTAGAGTAGCATAAACCTGACATAAAACCATAAAAAAACAAAATGTGAAATTCTTATGTCATTGGGTACTTTGAACCATCTATAAGTATAACCAATCTTTTAACCTCGGTGATTTGACGGGAATCTGTGTGTCAACAGAATGTTAATCGTTAAATAGTGAAATAACTACGACCGAACTACAAAACAACACCTTAGTAAACAGCAGTAGTAATTAATCATTGCATTTACGCCAGTATCTACTTTATGACCTATGTATAAGATCAACCAATAGACAGATTCATTTAAGATTGGTTTAAATAACAGTTTTTTCTATGACTATCAAAAATGTACATTTAATCTTTCTCTTAAGAATTTCTTGTCGTAATAGACATTTCTGGTGTCGATGTCCTGTCTAATAAGTTGTGTTTTGTTTTATATAATTGAACCAAGTTCTGTGCTATTTCTACAAGCAAATACTGAACAAGCCGGAATCAGATAATTTCTGTATGAAACAAATCTTGCTTAGACGGTCATGTCGTGAAGGATATTCCTGGAGGTTACATTGTTCATTCGTTTTGTCAGATTGATTTATTTCTTCAGCTTTGTAAAGAGTCTTTGCGTCCTGCAGGGATAATGAAAATTTCCACTTGAACTTTTTGTGCGGTTATTCGCGTTTATTTAAAGAGAAAGGGAAAGAGGGAGAGAAAGCACCCGCAGAGCATCACCATAATAACCAGATACAATGAAAACAATTTGAAATCAATTATGATCCACACTTTCTCACATTCGACACATCTTGCCATTCTTTTCCTTTTCTTTTTAAATCACTACCGTTTTATTTTCAATTGTGTATATCTCGTTCCCCTTAGTTCTCTGTTTTCCACCTCTCACGTATTCTCATTTTTATCATTTTTTTCTTTCTTTTTCCTTTAAAATGGCAATAGATGTTAGTTGTGTTGTATTTTTTTAAAAACATCTTTGTTTTGTTATCTATCTCTCTTTCTCCTTTTTTCTGTTTGCGTTACTTACTGCTCTCTAAATCTTTATATCGCCCTGTCTATCTCTCCTTTTTTTTATATGTCTTTCTTTTCTATTTTAATTTTTCTATTTCTTCCTTTTCTTTTTTTATTTAGTGTCCATTTCTCTTTTGTTCTTCCATTTCGACTTCTGAAGTCTTTATTTTATCTTATAATTTTTCTTTGTTTTCTGTCTTTCTTTTTTTCTTTCTACATTTGTCGGTCTTTATTCTTTCTGTCTTTTTCCTCTTCTTTCTTTTTCTCTTTTACCGTATTTCTTCATTTATTCGTCCTTCTTTAAAACTTTTTGTGTTTATTTTATCTTATAATTTTTTCTTAGTTTCCTGTTCGTTTTTTTTTCTTTCTGTTGTCTTTTTCTTTCTTTTATTTTTCCATTCTTATTTCTCTTTTACTGTATTCCTTCATTTATTCTTCTCACTTTCAACCTTTTTTTTAAATATTCGTTTTAGCCTTTTAACCCCCCTTTTAATTTTACCCTTTTCCCACTCTCTGATCTAATCTCTCTATGGTCAATTATTCATTCATTATTCATTCCCTTTTTTATGTATTTCGTCGCGTTTCCGACTCAATTTCAATTTTCCGATTTTGCTTTTGTTTCTGTCTTTCTTTCTTTATTTATTTATTTATTTATTTATTTCACTCTCCCCATGTATTCACGTATTATCATTATTTTCCTTCTTTTTTATCTTATTTTTTTTTATCTTTATAGTTCCTGATCCAAATGACTTCTATTTTTATTATGCATAATTGAATACAAACATATATCTTTAAACAGAATTAAAAATGAACCAAAAGGATTTCCCCATTATATAAAAAAATAGGGGAGGGTTGCAATATTTTTATTATTAATGGAGGGTATGGTTCCTTACAGTTGGAAGATTCTATTTATAAACACAGCTGCTAGGAACTGGCAAATCAAATTAATTCACATTCTGCTACCAACCAATCAGAAATCAGAATTGCTCGATAAAATTTAAACTTTTTCTATAGCAACCTTGCATATGTTTTCTTCGTGTCAACACGGGAAGATTTTTTGTTCTGTGGCTACAAAATTACAACTGTGCAAAACAACTGTCTTCTGAGAACCAGTCATCTCCAAGAACTTGTATAGAACAACTAATCATCGGAATCTGTTTTGAAACTAAACATGGCTTCCGACTCAAGAGTTTGGTTCCTTTAAATATTTTTCCGTTTGTAACATATATATAAGGGACCTATTTTCTTCAACTGTGCGTGAGGTATCATCCATTCCAATGAGTTATGGTTTGGTTGACACACATGAACTCGAGCCTAGACTATGTTATGATACAGCTGGCAGAATCAAGATGAATTCTCATAAACGAAACCTGCCGCTAAAAATACGATTAAAGATGCGTTCCCGTTTTGATTCTCATCTTGATAGAAAGTTACATTATGCTCGCTATTTAACTAGGCGTGATCCGCTAGAATGGAATCCTAGTATACAGCATTCGATTATCTACAAAAGTCAGTCTTTCAAACGATTATCATATATTCCAGAGTTCTCCTGAATAAAATGTAATTTGATGTGGAAAACTTGTCTTAGTTACTGAGGATGTTAACATCTTCTGTTTGCTATTTAAGTAAAATGGGCCCAGATACAACTATCTGTCCGAAATCACACGCTTTATTCTGACTTTTTTCCTAACCTAACAATTACGTAACCTCTCTATTAAAAGACGAACATTTATTTTCCTTCCATTTTTCTTTATTTCTTGTGATATCTTGCTTATTTTTGCTTTTTTTACATAGGCTTCACCACTTATCAATGCTGAGAGGCTACTCAAGAATAAGGGTTAACGAGTAGGCAAAAGGACAATATAGTAATCATTAGTAATGGAAATTCGGTAAATTCATTAACTTAAGTGGAACGGCTCATCAGAAACTTGTTTACGTTGGACTTGAAGACAACCATATTGTAGTCAACTGGAAAGCAGGAAAACGGAAGACAATTTCACAGGCGTGCATTCTAAGAAAGAAGCTTTAGGCACAGGTAAAGAGTAGGGGAATTATTGATAGTGTTTTCGGCTAGACGGGTGTTTTTGTGAAAGTTTGGCGAAGGGGGCATAGATTGAAGCTCAGTCGAGTACTTTTCATGAAAATAACGATAAAGCAGAGACAAACACGCAACATCTCTCCTATGAGATAGAGATTGCAGCGAAGAGAAAAGGACATCTCCTATGAGGCTACGAAGTCTATTTTGAACTTCATCAAGGCAGGACAAGTCCTTTCTAGCAGCTCCTGCCCAGATGTGGCAACAGTATTCCATCCTTGGACGTATCTGGCTCTTATATCGATAGAGGATTGCATCAGCAGTGAGATATCTACTGGATCGGTAGAAGGTTCCGACCATTTTTCCAGCGACCTTGGCAACAAATTTGATGTACGTATTCCACTTAAGATCACGAGTAATGGTCAAGCCCAGAAGCTTGTCAAAACTTGAGGGCTCTCCAAGACGAGAGCCATTCATTTTAATTGATGCCAGATGGGAATCAGAACGTTGGTGATGTAAAGATAGAAGCTTCGTTTTAGATGCATTAAAAGTAAGCAGCTACTCCTTTCTCCATTGTACAACGTGATCAAGATAAGAGGAGAGAGAATCGGAGAGAACTTACTCCTCTTTTACGTTAATTTCTTCCTTGGTATCATCGCATTGTCGCTTACACTGTACAAAATGAAGACAATCAATATTTAATTTCATGTGATCATAACATGAACACATCTTGCAATAAATCTCTTCCTTATCTAAATCCGTGGTTACAATAGACATTACCAATATCTCCTGCAGTATTCTGGTTATAAATATTAGTAATGGCGTTAAATAACGGTGGACATATATCGATGGGATAGCACAGCTAAATAGACATCATCCCGATAAGTATTGTTTTCAAACAAATCTATATTTTCACCGCCAACACTCTGATCCTCATTTGCACCTAATTCAAATAAAGGGTTGATATCGTGGTGACGTACCATGCCTTGTCAAGCTTCTGCTGGAAAATGAAGACTTACATCAAATCATATCTCACGGTTGTTGGCAAACGGTTGGATTATTCTACTGCTTCAAAAAGTACCTTACTCTCGACTGAATCCTCTACCTGTTCTGTTATGATTCAAGGCTTCAGTGAAATATTTACAACAAACTGGAATCCACTTAACCGAATTTTGTTTCGTCAAATATGTTCTAAAGCATATCTAGGCTGGAGATGCTAAAAGCAACTTTTCCTGCCTTGACATGTTACAAAACCGGTTTCGAAATCTAGTGGGAGATGGTCTCTTTTCTTCCCTGTTCTGTTTCATTGTTATTTTTGGGAGTTCAACTTTGCCACCTGCTGATGCAGCCTATATGTGTGCGAGTTGTAGTAGGACTTTAAAAAGAACGATTGGGTTGGCTTCACATTTACGCCACAAGTGTCAAGCTTAATCCACTTGGTGTCATCATTGAAATACGAGGGACAACTGCTGCTGATAATGATGATATTTTGGTTGCGAATCTCTTAAATGTGGAAATGTTAGTATGGACATACGATTCATATGTAAACGTGTCTTCATCTCTTGGGCTATACTATTTACTATACTTATAACATTTGTACACCAAATTTAATAGAACCACAGTAAATAAACAAACAAAGTAACATAAACAAATAAATATTTGTTATAAATTCAATAATAATTCAGGTGAAGTAGTAATAAAACAAATATAAATAATACAGAGTTCTGACACATTGTATTACTAGATTATACATCTGAAACAATGAATTCTACAATGAACTCATCATGCACGTTTGCAAACCGAATACACGTCTGATGAAGGAGGGTTCCCGAAATATTGAAACCTGGATATGCTACTTTTAAACCTGACGCAGGCAAGAACATATTACATGTAAACTATTATACACACACATATACATATATATATATATACAGATACATATACATATATATATATATAGTTGTACATATGTACATGCAATATAGCTTTTTTTCTACCATTAAATCTCAATATGCTTCGGATTGACTCCATTTGTCACATCTCTGAATACATACTACATGACAATGATTAGCAAAATGAAAGCTAAGATATATCAGCGTAGAATCAGTACGCAACCAAAGGGACAACAAATACGCAAACACAGACATGCATGCATTAATAATTGATTCTCATCTTGAGTGTTATTTTCATAACGTGTTATCCGGCTGAAAAATCCGGCCATTTTTCGGTGTATCATGTCAAATCCGGGAATATTTCTATCGAACCAAAAGATAGTTCTGTCGAAATTGGGAACATGCACAACATTCCGAACGGATCCCTTTATTTAATCCATGGGAGTAGCACGCTCTCATTTCGTCAGCCATGAACGAGTAGAAGTGTTTGGTTATTTGGAATTGTATTCTTAGTATCGCCCGCTGGATCAGGAAATACGAGAGCATCCCTTTCTCTCTATCAAGTCAGATTTTGTGCTAAAGTAATTTGAACAAATCAGATCTTGTGGCAAAACCAATCAGAGCTTTGTGGCTATATCAGTTGATTTTGTTTTCATTCTAAATATGTTTTTAAAATGAAAAACATTTTGCCAACAACATATATTAATTACATAATGAAAACCTCGATTACTGAATGGTGAGCTCTGATAAAGGTAAATACACGTAAATTGCATGTTATTTCACCATTGCTCAAACTTCCGGGATTTAAATTCTGTTTCTTCGAACCCCTGGAATGCTAAGTGGCAGGGAATTCTCTCGGGAGATTCCAACAGTAATCATCCATCATGATTGCGTCCCAGCCAGTAAAATATCTGGTCTCCATATCTTTCAGGTCCTGATCGAATCTCTTCCTCTGCACATAATTCATTGAACCCAGATTCTCAGGAAATCGGTCCATATGTGAAAATAGGTAGTGCATAGTGATGTCCATGTTCATGTTGCAGCCCAAGTTTCTGAACGCAGCGAACATGTTGACGATTATGCGTAGTTTCTGGCTTTATTGTTGCCAAGAAAGTCCTTCACTAACAGGACAAATGCCTTTCATTCATGTTTCCATTTCCACTTTAATCACTGAGTTTTCAAACTCCTGATCCAATGAGCTGCCGGGTCTGATGACTGTCAGAGATACATCCTTTCAAATTCTCCGTGGTTAGTCTTGGGGAAGCCTACCTCAAGTTAATCAAGTAGACAGCATCCTTGTTTAGTCCCTTGTTGAACTGCTTGATTAAACCGAGCTTGATGTGCAGCGCTGGGAAAAATATTTAGTCTGTCCACCAGAGGGTTTCGTGTATGACGTTCCTTTCTCTGCGAGGCATTAATTTCCTTCCACATGCCAGTCATTCTTCGTGTAATGTCGCGCCTATTTTGGGAGGATTTAGAAGCTTTATGACTTCTTTTCGACATTATCATCCAGAAGTAACAAAACAGATCACTTGTTTTCATTAAAATCAAAACAATTATTCAATATGTCATTTCCCCCCCCCACCAACTTCTAAAATGTTCCACACATGCCATGTGACTATAGCTCAAAATCTGAACAAGAGTGACCAAACGAACGTAATATTTTAGTTCAGCGCATCAGGTTCGTCCTAAATCAGCTGAGCAAACACAGACAACAAATTTGTTCTTTACAAGTGTTATCAATCCTCATCTCAAAGCACTTAGAAACGTGTATTAATAACTTATTCGTGTAACTATAGGTGAAGCTATTTATTATAAAAAGAGTGGCAGATAGTAATAAGTAATAGAGAATTAAAAGGAAAAAATAACGTCCTGAGTTGTCAAAGTAAATCATTTATTGTTGGATGATTCTTTCAATTAAAAGCAGGTATTGTGTCAGCAATCAGCCTACGGTAGAAACACACGGGTGGGAAAAAAGTAATTACGAATCATTTATTAATATATGAATACCCCTAGGTAATTTATTCTCATTAAAATAAAATTTTATATTTATAAATGAAATCCAAAACAGAGAATACAAAATATAATTATAAAAAAAGGTGAGATGTGTTTCAATGTTATTCCATAAATAAATGAAGAAAAAATTTCAGCTGTTAATAAGAGTTATATGAATTCATATAACTTCAAATTAACGCCTTCAACTGATTGCTATTATACTAGTAACCATATGCGGTGTTGGTCGGAAATAAACGAGGAACCATACGTTCATCTTGTCATTGATAATATATTTTATTTTTAGTCTCCACAAAATTCGATTCTGAAGGATTTATATGTTAAACGAATCATTTATTAATTATGTCATAACTACTAGAATATTAATATTTACTTTTATTTAACTTTAAATGACAAAAATTCACTTATCCGTTTTGTATACGTAAAATAATGCCCCAATTATTTTATGTGTTTATTAGTACTTATTAAAAGTTCTTACACAGAAAATCTTCAGAAATTACTCGCAACCCGTGTTGTTCCTTAGCGTCTAATAGATGATAAGTTTCCCTATATTTCCAGTACTCGTCACATCTTTCGTTAACATTTGCGCATGATTTTGCGTTATCGCAACATCTGCTTACACGTATTCCTCGCTGTCAACGAGCATTAGTCTTCACTGTGATTCGAATGGCAATAACATTTATAATGTCCTAGTACTCTTCGAATTGATTCCGTAGAGGTCTGGTTAGTGATTTTTCTTCGTCGGTTCTTCTATCGTGCTTGACTTCGATGCCTCTCTTTGTGGTATTAGTAAATGTTGATGTGTTTGGGGGTTAAGGAATAGTTTATAAGATGACTAGCAGATTCAGTTTTTTTAGCTTATTAGTATTTGTACTTCATTTTGACTAGTTTCCGAATTCGAATGCTTTCCCTGTTTTCAGCATTAATGTCTGACGTGAATCTTTGTTTTTTCCTTGCATTATTATTATTATTATTATTATTATTATTATTATTATTATTATTATTATTGGTTTGTATGTCGATGTCCAATAGGATTTTGTGATTCTCATTTTTAAATACTGTTGCCGGGTTATGTTTGTACCAGTTGCGTTCGAGATGCAGCTGTTTGCATAATTCCCAGTAGACTGCTATCCTTACCGCTTGGTCGTACCTGATCTTTAATACCTTTTGGGCCAGTTTGCTGCATTAACTTACTATATGGTTTATCGGTTCGTTTCTTTGTCCACAGAGTCTATATTTAGTGTTTTTCTTGTGTTTTATCAATCTTTGCTTTGATGTAGTTGGTTCTTATCGAGTTATCTTGTGCTGCGGTTATTAGAGTGTTTTCGTTATTCTCATCTTTTGTCATTACTTTTACTACTACTCCCATATACTTATACTATTACTACTATCATAATCATCATTATTAGAAATAGTAGTAGTTTAATTATCATTATTATTATTATCATTATTATTAGTAGTAGTAGTATCATTATTATTAATATTATCATTATCATTATTATCATTATTATTATCATCATCATCATCATTAGTAGTAGTAGTGTTAGTATTATCATTATTATCATCATCATTATTATTATTAGTAGTAGTAGTAGTAGTAGTGTTTTCATTATTATCATTATTATCATTATTATTATTATTATTATTATTATTATTATTATTATTATTATTATTAGGAAAGATCCTGCAATGGGAAAAGATGGCAATAATTATAGACCAATTACATGTCTACCACTAATATGGAAACTGTTAACTGGAATCTTAGCAGAAAAAAATCATAAACATCTTGTGAATAATGGTGTTTTCCCTGACGAACAGAAAGGGTGTTGGAAAGGCTCGAGAGGTACCAAGGAACAACTATTGATTGATAAAGCATTAATGCGGGATGGAAAGAAGAAGAGTATTCTGAGTGTAACATGGATCAATTACAGAAAGGCTTATGACATGGTTCCTCATTCATGGATACGTGAAACACCATTGATGATGAAGGTTGCTGAGAATGTGGTAGGGCTTTTGGAGACAAGTATGGCTCCATGGAAAGAGGTGCTAACAGCAAACAGAGAGGTGATGGGGCAAATTGGCATTAAACGTGAAATATTTCAAGGAGATTCGTATCTCTACTTGATTTTTTAATGATAATGATGCCACTGAATATCCTCTTGAAGAGAGAAAGACTGGTAGCACTTGTGGGACATACTCGGAAGACATTGGGATGGAGTTTGGGATTAGTAAATGTGCGGTGCTGGTGATGAAAAGAGGAGTAAAGATTCATTCGAATGGAATAGTGCTGCCAAATGGAGAAATCATGAAAGAAATAGAAGATACAGTGTATAAGTATATGGGAGTATTGGAGGATGTAGGCATCATGAACAGAGAAATGAAGGAGAAAGTCAGGAAGGAGTATGTTAGAAGAATGAAACTAATTTCAAAGTCGAAAGTGTATGGAGGAAACCTAATGAAAGCAGTGAATGCATGGGCAGTCAGTGTTTTGAGATATAGTGCGGGAATTTTAGAATGGTCTGACAAGAAGTTGTATGCCATGGATATTAAAACAAGAAAAGTTTTGACAATGTTTGGTATATTTTACATTCGAAGTAGCGTAGTGAGGCTGTATCAAAAGAGGAAAAACGGTGGGAGAGGATTTAAAGTCTAAAAGATTGTGTTAGAACCAAGGAAATGTCGTTGAAGGAGCATGTGGCGAAAAGGGAGGAGTGGATGCTTAAGGTTGAGGCCAATGAAGTGGAGGTATGTGAGACCAAGTCTGAGTATGTGAAACGGATAGATAGAGAAAGGGCAGAGGAACTGGCTAAGAAGAAAATGCATGGAAGGTTCTTCCAGGACATAGTGGAAGTGGCTGATGAAAAATCATGGCAATGGTTTACAGCTGGGTATCTGACGAAGAATACTGAAACTTTTGTTTGTGCAGCACAAGAGCTGACATTACTAACACGATTGTCCAAAAAAGGGGTTCTAGGAGAGAAAGTGCTGCAGAATGCCGGATTTGTGGTAAGACCGCAGAGTAAATTGCGCACCTTGCAGCAGGGTGTAGTGGATTGGCCCAGAGAGAGTATCGCAAAAGACACGATCGCATTGGTCTCCGGATATATTGGGAGGTCTGTAAGGTTGGGGTGAAGGTTGCTAGAAGTGCTTTGAGAACGTGCCTGATGAAGTGAGAGCAAGTGAGGGTGGAAATGTAGAGATATGGTGGGATAAAAGTGTCATAATGACCAAGCAATTGGAACATAATCGTCCGGATTTGGTCGTCATTGAAACGGTCTAAAAAAACTGGCAGATTGTAGACTTCTCAGTACACAGGAATGTGAGAGAGAAGGAGAACGAGAAGTGGAGCAATTATGCTCCATTGACCTTGGAGATAAGGCGTATACACGAGGTTAAAACACAACTAATCCCGATAGTAATAGGTACGCTAGGAGTAGTATCAAGTCGTCTTGAAGGACAATTGAAAAAACTACGAATCCCCGATGTTTTAGGCGGCCTTCAGACTTCTGCTATTGTAGGTACCACCAACATCCTTAGGAAAACCTTTGATCTTTGAAGCTCCGGGTTTGGAGCAGAGATTGAGGGAAATCCTCTGGAAATGAATCCCATGCCTTTCCAGGGAGACGTTGATAAACGAAATCAGAATTATTATTATTATTATTATTATTATTATTATTATTATTATTATTATTATTATTATTATTATTATAAAAGTAAGTAGCGTAGTATGGTTATATCGGAAGAGCAAAGACGATGGAAAAAGATAAATTAGCATTATTAATCGTGTATGAGCTAAAAAGACATTATTGATGAAGTATGTGTTTAGAGGTGAGGAATATCCAATGAAACTGAAGTGAATGAAACTAAAGCTGAGTATTGAAACGAGTGGGCAGAGAAAAATCAGAGTAATTGGCTTGGAAGAAGATATGGCAAATGAAAGATCATTACAATGGCTTAGAGATGGGAATCTGGCTAAGATAATTGAAGCCTTTGTTTGTGGAGCGCAAGAGAAGGCACTAACAACGTGACTGTTTAAAAGAGTGGTTCAAGGATATGATGTTGCTACAGTATGCCGAATTTGTGGAAAGTTTTCTGAATTAGATGTAACAGATTGACCCAGAGAAAATACCGCAGAAGGCACAACCGCGTAAGGTTTCGGGTATACGTAAGAACAAGTGAAAATGGTAATGTAGCGGTATGATGAGACAAAAGTGTCATGACAACCAATCAAATGGGACATAATTGTCTGGATTTAATAGTCATTGACAAGGTATAAAAGAGGCGGTAAATGGTAGAATTTTCAGTATGCTGGAACAGGAATGTAATAGAGAAGGGAACGAGGAGTGTACCATTATCATTGGAGATAAAACTAATCCGGGTGGTAGTTGTTACACTTGGTTGTTACACTTGGTGTAGTATCAACTTGTCTGGAAGAGCATTTGAAAAACTACAAATCCCAAATATGATGGCAACCTTCAGACCTTTGCTATTGTTGGAATCACTAAAAAGTTTTGATATTTGAAGCTCTTTGGTTGAAGCATGGATTGAAGGAAAATCCTCTAAGCAATACTTAGCTGGTCTTTATTATTATTTGTACAACCTTAAGTTTTATTCATTACTCCTCCTTTTATCTTTCGTAATATGGACGTACTTTAAACAAATAACAAAGGTCCTATACTTTAAATAAACAACAAAGGTCCTATACTTTGAATAAACAACAAAGTTCCTATACTTTAAACAAACAACAAAGGTCCTATACTTTAAACAAACAACAAAGGTCCTATATTTTAAACAAACAACAAAGGTCCTATACTTTAAATAAACAACAATGGCTACAAGCTGTCTCCCTGTGTTGAATATAGAGACGTGTCGTTGTATATTTGAAAACAAAGGCGGGCACACATGCACATCTAGATGAAGTTGATCTACATTTTTGGTCCCATAAAAATGGCCGGAAGTGGAATGTCTATTTGTGAGTATATAAGAGAAAAATAAACAACAAAAAATAAATAGAGAGAGAAAACATAGCGGTGAGCGTAGTCTAATAACCACCTCCTTAAAACTAATGCCTCTCCCTCTCTTTTTTTCAATGAACTAGAAATTTAATTGTAAATAAAACTTATACTTTGAAATCCGTCTCTATGTGGATTTTGAGAATAGTGACAAAGGAGTTGCAATGTGTATATATACGATATAAATTATATATATATATATATATATATATATATATATATATATATATATTCAGCAACACAACACATGGAAAAGCCCGCTCTTCACATGAACTTCCTAAAGATCTTCTCCGTTTGATGTCAATAACATTTTAAATTGTTTAACACTTTTTTAAAAAGAAATTTCTGAGATTCGCCGCTATTCTAAATATTTTCCGTATGTAATTTTCTTTTATAGCAAAGTGTTTCTTATTCTGACGTCAGCTTTCCCGTAAACCTCTTGCTTGTCATCATTAAGCATTAAAGAGGGGGGTGACAGGAATACTGATAAGAGAATGCATACACATCGTCTGTGAGAAACGCATGGTCCCTTCGCTGAGGAAGCAGTCATCTATGATATAAATCTCACATGTCTGTTTAAATGTACATATGTATGTATGTATATTTGTATATCTCCCTAAAACTTTCGACAGAGGCGACGGATTTTCACGAGATTGGTATCGTTTTGAAGCTGGACCCTTCGGACGAAAATATCGGAAAATTGGCTAAAACATTAATTCCTTCACCCTCAACTAGGCACTTTTCTACAGGGAGGGGTCGTTTTTTCGCTGATATTTTCGAAAGTCATTCCCTCTTTTCGATTGACTAGCCTTAATTTAAACATTCGTCACTTCCGGTTTGTCGATGGGCGTAACAGCAAGGACGTTACGTTTTTTCATTTTCTTTTCCTCGTTCACGTTACGGGTTAAAGCCTGGCTGCCTGCCACCACTTTTTTTTTTGCTCAACATACACCTCCAAAAACCCGAGTAACGCTGGGCACCCACGCTAATCTATAATATAAATCTTACCGTTCTGTTTAAATGTATGTATGTATGTATGTATGTATGTATCTGCCTAAAACTTGTGACAGCAGCGTTGGAACATGAAGAAACCGGAATCCTTTTCAATCCCGAACCTTTGGACGAGGAATTTCGAAGAATTGGCTAAAAACATTTATTCCTTCACTTTTAACAAGGCAGTTTCCTACAAGAAGGGATGTTTTTTTTACAGCTATTTTGGAAAGTCATTCACTCTTTTCGATTAACCAGCCTTAATTTTGACTTCGTCACTTCCGGTTTGGCGATGAACGCAGCAGCAAATACGTCACGTTTTCCTTCACGTTTTTTCCTCCTTCGCGATACGAGTTCAGGCCTGCTTGCTTAATACCATTTTTTTTTCTTTTTTGCTCAACACACACCTCCAAACACACAGGCAACGCCGGGCACACAGGCTAGTCTCTAATAAGCTTCTAGGACGGAACTACTTAGACCTGAGGCGGGAGACTTGCATCAAATCCGTTTCTAAGGTTGCCGGAAAAATAGTTGGATCATTTTACTGCTCCAGAAAATACCTGCTTTTTGATGCCATTCAATGATGTATGAGAACGACATTCGATCTAAGATATAGTATGCTACTCTCATATATGTGAAGGTTTCACTTGAAACAACCTATTCACTTACTACATAGTATAAAATCAAGTGGGGCAAAGTATACCTATATTAAATCATCATTTTGTTTAGGAATCAGTCAAGATTTCAAGATAGATAGATAGATAGATAGATAGATAGATAGATAGATAGATGCGACAATCTGGTATGCAGCATAGAATTAAAACTGAAATAAAGAAAAAACTAAAATATGGAAGGAAGGGGTGATAAATAAAATGTCATTTAAATATTCATTATTTTTATTTAAAAGATTAGATATGCGACGATTATGATTTTCAAACACGATTGATTTTTGCATCCAAAGTAAAGCCAACCAAAGAAAATATATTTAAGAAAAAGTTGTTTTTTTTCTAGAAGAAACATTTTAAATGTCCTCATTTATTTCCATAAACATTCAATTTCCTATCCATTTCATGTCGCACGACTGTTTTGAATCCTTTAAGCAAATTACTTTAATTTTAGTTAATTATTGAACAGAATAATTACCATGAAATTAAATAAAATATTAAAACGTATTTTTTGTTTTTACTAAAATGCTTTCGCGTTTACTTTTCTTTGCTGTCATTTAAAATTGGATATTGAATGAAATTGATTCACTCTTAACAAAGCAAAAATCTTGTCATGCAAAACGGAAGTCATTTGGGCCTAAGGAATTCTGGTTAAAATTATGAATGAAAAATAAAAACAAAACAAAATGGCCAAACGCCTTAGGAAATAGTTTTCTCTCTATCTCATTCACTGATTTTATTAATTGGGATCTTCATATATATATATATATAAATATATATATATACATATATATATATATACATACATATATATATATTATATGTGTGTGTGTGTTTGTAAATGCAACTTTGTCTCTGTGTGTGGGAGTTCGTTCTTATAGACTCCGAAACAGCTGGACAGATTTTCTTTTAAATTTACAGAACTTTAGTGTATTAGTCTGGGAGTGAACTTAGTTTTTTTCTGAGAGGACTCCCGATAATTACCGAGAATCGAAACCTTGTATTATAACGAAAGCAAACTTTCATAACTGCGTATGTAAAAGCAAATAAACAGTATATATATATATATATATATATATATATATATATATATATATATATATATATATATATATATATATGGGGGGTGTAAATTAGGCAGCATGTTTTCATTCAGACACGTATTGGTGAATAGCATATGGTGTTCTTGCTTACTGAGCTTTTGGGTTTGTTTGTTTTTGTTTTTTGTAATTTCGCAATTTTTTTTAATTTTCGTTCTTATTTCTCGATTGAATCTATACGAGAAAGTCCCATAGTCGTCTTCGTCCATCTGTTTTCTCTTTTGGTTGTTTTTTGGAAGTCCTTTCGACTGAGTTCAATCAGTCGACTTTAGGCAATTTTGATTATAGTTCGTTTAAAATCCGGATGCTTGCTTTTATGTGCTTCAGTTAAAATTATATTTTAATTTCTTGAACTCGTGAAGCGTCTCGTGTATAAAGAAAGTTTATTAAAGTGTTAAGAACGTGGTTAAAATAAACGTACAATTGTTTTAAATATGTGACAATTAGGAATTTGTTGCTTAGAAATAAAAATGCATGGCAATATAATGTCGGAAAAATAAATTAAAATTCATAGCAACATCGTGTGTTAGTTTCGGCAGCCATCTTGGGTTATATATGCTGTGTTCTTATATTTAACATACATTGAGCTTCCAAGAGATAGGATGGGCGCCGCCAGGCTATTCTTGCCCAAGACACGATGCATGAATTAATGCAGCTCACCCACAGCGGAGGATTAAGGGACTCCTACTCGTCGTCAAGCTTCCGAGCAAAAAGTATTGGTAGACACAAAGAGTGAAATATAATTGAAAAAACATATTTTACCAAAAGAATAAAATAAAATAACAGCAGTATTCTTTGCCGTCTGAGTTAGCAATAGATTATTTTAAATTAAGTGACTTTAACGTATAAATCTACATTTACGTATGCGTAGAAATAACATTTTGTTTTTAATTTTAACCACTTGCAGATATTTTTATCGGATAAATAACATACCGAATTTGTTCCACAGGACCAAATCCACTATCAAGTTTGGAGATTGTTAACCAAATATTGACCGAGTAGTTTGGTAGAGCAGCTCGTAAAAATCAGTTAAATATGATATTTTAATTTATGCATATTTCGTATTTATTATAATAGAGCCAATTTTCTATTAGGTACTAGTGTACCTAATATATATTTATGATATCACAAGTTAAAAATATATGACGTAGATGCAATCAGTTAATGTAATTTTTCACACGTTTATACTCCCAGGACCCAGCACGTTGTAAACTCCGTCGTAGACGGGAAAAACAAGTTATAGGACGAAAAGTCACGTCGGTGTTTTAGATTTTTACAAACGAACTTTTATTATTAGGTTTGCTTTTAAATATTTTTATTATACAGTCAACGCCAAAAGAATCGCACTAAATATCATAAGAGTATTTTCATTTCATTCTACTTTTTAATTCTGTTTTTGTTTTTGTTGTTTTTGTTATTTCTTTCTTTTTTTTTTTTTTGGCAATAGACAAATTATTGCATAGATGCGCCAGTGGATTGTTTCTATGGAGTTCCGCCCCAGCAAAAAGGTTGAAAAGCACTGTACTACAATCATGAAAGCGGGAGACAATGAGGAAGTTTTCAGGTTAGTCGAGTGTGGTGTAAGTGCTATGAGTTCAGACGATAAAAGTACTTGTAAAACATGTCGTCGTCCTTGTAGTAGTAGTAGTAGTAGTAGTAGTAGTAGTAGTAGTAGTAGTAGTAGTAGTAGTAATATTAAGAAGAAGAAGAAGAAGAAATGAAAGAGAAAGTTGGAAAGGAATACCTCAGGAGAACAAGAAAACTCCTGTAAACGAAATTATATATCAGAAACCTAATAAAAGGAATAAATACATGGGCAGTATCACTAGCAAGATACTCTGGACCGTTTATAGGGTTGACAAAAGAAGAACTGAGACAACTCGACCAGAAAACCAGGAAACTCATGACTATGCATAATGCACTACACCCAAAGGACGATAGTGACAGGCTCTACGTGTAAAGGAAAGACGGTGGGAGAGTATTGATCTGTATAGAAGACTGTGAAGGACATGAAAAAAGAACTAGAAAAATACATAATGCAAAACACTGAAAGGATAATTATGGCAGTGAGAGACACAGAAAAAAAAAACAAAGCAGAAAACAGAGAGACAAATGACAAAATGAGAAAAGAGAAGTGGGAAGAGAAATAACTCCAGGGAAGATTCATAAGAATGACAAAAGATGAGTATAACAAAAACACCTGGACATGGATGCGAAAAGGACATATAAACCGAGAAACTGAATCTCTAATAATTGCAGCACAAGATAACTCGATAAGAACCAACCGTATCAAAGCAAGAATTGATAAAACACAAGAAAACAGCAAATGCAGACTCTGTGGACAAAGAGACGAAACAATAAACCACCTAGTAAGTGAATGCATCAAACTGGCCCAAAAGGAATACAAAAACATGATCAAGTGGTGAGGGCGGTGCACTGGGAATTATGCAAACGACTGCATTTTGAGCGTACAGACAAATCGTACAAGCATAAACCCGCAACAACACTCGAAAACGAGAACCACAAAATCCTATGGGACATGGACATACAGACGGACAAACCCATCCAAGCAAGAAGACCAGATGTCGTAATAATTAACAAGAAAGAAAAACCTTTTCAAATCGTAGACTTTGCTGCCCCAGCTGACCACAGGGTGAGTATGAAAGAAAAGGATAAACGAAGCAAATACACAGAGCTAGCCAGAGAGTTAAAAGGGATTTGGATGATGAAGAAAATCAAAATAGTACCAATAATAGTAGGAGCACTAGGAACAATTCCGAAGAACTTCGCAAAAAGAATGTCAGAAATTGGAATCAGAGAAGTAACTGCAAAAGTACAACGACTAACGATAATGAAAACGACTGAAATATTAAGGAAACCCCTTGTAGCAAATTCACATTTGTTAATCAGATTTTTTGCACCATTGTAACGGTTTATATTCTCTAAGAGAGGAAAGGTATTTCATCCCGATTTTGTGGTTCCAACAATCAAATTTGGAAGAGGAAGCGTAAGGGTTTGGGGCTGTATGGCTTCTTCACGTTTGCTACAAGACTAAAAATTAAAACATGAACCAATAACTATTACGTTCCAGATTCATATTCGACCTCCACCTGGCAAATTATTTTTTGCCCATTTTTACACCAATTTTCCGCGGTAAAAACCAAAATATAAAGTTTCGCATCAGTTTGAATATCCTATGTATTTAGGTTATCTAACTTCCTTACCCTAGATCTCTTTTAGACCTATCTTCCTTGAATGTCTTATAAAACTCCAAAACTGATATGGGATTCATGCAAGATGGTCAGAAACAGTCTGAAGTATTCCATACATGTCTTTGGCATTTTTTCTAAGTTTAAAACAGAATTTTTCTTGCATATCATTCTTCTAAACATTCCTCACGTCCAGATTGCATTTTTGAAATTCTCTAACTGCGACAATCGGACGTACATAGGGTGTAAACCACATCCTACTGTAGCGGTTCATTTGAACCTCAAATCATTAAAATTGATCAGTCATCTCATAAGATGTATAGCAATAACAGTGAATTTTCAAGTGTCTACTACAATTTTAAATTTCTGTACAAAAAAAAGGCTTAAAACCTATTGAAGTGGCCATTTTTATATATATATATATATATATACATATATATATGAATATATATATATTAGAGAGATAGATAGATAGATAGATATATGCATATATATATATATAATTATGAATTTATTTAAATATGTATTTAAATATTTTTACATGCATAAAAGTAAGTTATATTTTATGCACGTAAAAATACTAAAATAAATATTTATTAAATTAATAATTACAAATAATACGTCCCAAAATGTGGGACGACTAAAATGCAAACAAAGGGCAGATAACTTTTCTCTCAGAGAGTGAAAAATGAAGGAAAAATACCACAGAATCGCTTTTAACGAATAAATGAATCAACGGATATATATATATATACATATACATATACACATATACATACATATGTATATACATATATATACACATGTATATACTATATATATGCATATATATATACATATGGTATAAATATCGCTAGATCTAAACTGTGACGTATTCGAGTGACTGTGATATTGTAAATACACTCGCCACACACCCAAATCGCAGACCAATACATTCATACTAATCGCAATAACGGGACATTGTGGAAAGTCAATCAAATGCAAATAAAAAAAAAAGTGGAACAGCGTTCCTGGTGCGGAGAACTCGTTGATTCTTATTCATTCTCGATCGATTCGAATAGAAGGAATGCACAGAAAGGTGTACGTTGAACTTAGCAATTCATCTACTATCTATTACCAACATTTAAAATCCTCACATTGCGTGCCGAAACACGGATATCATGTGATTCGCAATTTTACTTTTTCATCCGGTTTGTCAATAACTGTTACTCTTATTCAATTCGACAAACGGTGAATGACTCAATTATAACTGATTCTGTCAACGATAATGCCTGGTCTAACCTACAGTTCCATTAGCTTAGGTGCTTCCATTACTCTATAAGCAAACGACAAATATCGAAAGATTGGCTAAAATCATTACTTCCTTCACCCTCAACTGGACACTTTTCTACAAGCCGAGATCGCTTCTTTCGCCGATATTTTCAAAAGTCATCCCTTCTTTTCGCTTGACTAGCCTTAATTTAAATCTTTGGCACTTCCGGTTTGACGATGGACGCAATAACAAAGACGTCACTTTTTTTTATCACGTTCTTTTCCTCCTTCGCAGTACGGGTTCGAGCCTGCCTGCCTGCCTACTACAACTTTTTTATTTTTTTTGCACAACACATACATCCAAACACCCGGACTACGCCGGGCACCCAAGCTAAAAGGGTTATAAAAAATAAAATTATGTGTACGTGAATTCGTTCCTTATTGACTCAGAAACGGCTCGACCAATGTTTTGAAATTTCACACGAAGGTATTTGATGTGTTTACGAGTATTCTCACGTAGGTTTTGTATCAGAATGCGTCTAAGTATCGGAAATAGAAAATCATAAATATCCAATTAAAGAAATTTGTCCGATTTGGGCCAAACTTTTATACAGCCTAACATCTCAAGTGCATATTGGAAGTTTTATTATCGCACAAGTAACAAGGTCCGCCCTATAAAATCTACAGCAGTTTTTTTTTTTTAATAAAAGAGGGATGTGTTTAAATGAACTTTTAATTGAACAATTATACTTGACTATCGTACGTTTTACTTCAATTCAAATGATTATATAAAATAATTTCCTAAAATAAACAGTAGAGTCTTTAGTAAGACAGGAACGCGTTCTAAATGAATGTTTATTTTTTTATAACACAATTGAACTATGATACTAGACAACTGCATTTTAATTTTTCAGTGAAATTATTATTTAAATATAACTTTATAAAGACAACAGTAAATTCTCTACAGTGCAATGTAGATAACAATGTATTGTGGACTAAGTCAGTGCGGGGAAGAATGTAAAGCTTCCTCTTCGTACACTGCGTGGGGTCTTAAATTAGAGCAGTCAATCAATAGATTTGCTTTAAAAATGGGCGACTTTATGGATTTCGATGACAATAAAACTATGGGAAGGTAAAACATTTGTTGGTCCTCATTAAATTTTGGACAACGTCGGATCTCAGAACTATATATATATATATATATATATATATATATATATATATATATATATATATATATATGTGTGTGTGTGTGTGTGTGTGTGTGTGTGTGTGTGTGTGTGTGTGTAATTATTTACCATAATAATTATTGAAAAACCTTGAAACACTAGTATTTCATCCTTTGGAAAATCATTAGTGCAGGAAGTCACAATTAACGGACGATTAAATATATATTTATATATATATATATATATATATATATATATATATATATATATATATATATATATATTAGTGTGTTTATGCAGCATCCCTTCATTCAGGCAAACATTATTAAAAACAACAGAGATACTTTGCTTAATGATTCTTTTTTCCATTTTTTGGATCTTTCGTAAGATTTTTTTAATTTCAAGATGGAAGGTATTTACAAATGCTCCATGGTTCACACGAGCGCTTTCGATTCTTTCTTGAATCATCATCAGGTGGAGTTAAGATATTAAAAATAATAGTGAAATATATAGTTACTCTTTTTATCATTCGTAACTATATATTTCACTTCTATTTTTAATATTTTATCTCCACCTGATGATGATTCAAGAAAGAATCGAAAGCGCTCGTGTGAACCATGGAACGTTTGTAAATACCTTTCATCTTGAAATTAAAAAAATCTTACGAAAGATCCAAAAAATAAAAAAAAGAATCATTAAGCAAAGTATCTCTGTTGTTTTTAATAATGTTTGCCTGAATGAAGGGATGCTGCCTAAACACACTAATATATATATATATATATATATATATATATATATATATATATATATATATATGTCCGTTAATTGTGACTTCCTGCACTAATGATCGAAAAAATGAAAAAAGAATCATTAAGCAAGGTATCTCTGTAGTTTTTAATAATGTTTGCCTTAATATATATATATATATATATATATATATATATATATATATATATATATATATATATATATAAGGGGGTATGGCTTCGAAACATTCATGTCCGTAGATTATTGTTTTAAAATCAATAAAATAAATTAAAAAATATTATTTGTTTACGTCCAAATAAAAATATGGGCGATTTCTTAAGGTTAAGACGCTTAGTTAATCGTATATCGTTTAAAAAAATCAAAAATAAAATAAACTGTAAAATTGTATTAAAAAAAAACTAAAAAAAAATATAAAAAACTGTAAAATTGTCTATGGTTTCATGGCATAATGGACTAGACACCGGACTGTAATATATACGATCCGAAGTTTACGTCTTAGATACAGTCAAGCTATGCTGAAGATCGGTAATGCCCCGCAACGTGCATGTCCGTAGAATACTGCGTAAAAAAATTATTATTATTATTGTATGTATATATGAATTTATATTTTAAAATAAAAGTTTAAGGTATATATTTCTTATAATAGCATTCATTTTTGGTTGATTCCATCCCAATGATCGAAGCAAAGAATCAGTCCACAATCATAATTGTTGTTTATATTTTTATTTGTTACATTTGAGAATGCTTATATTTTTTCTTTACTGTCTGACAAACTTTTTGCAGCCCGTAATAATAAATATTATCCCTAGTCTGGCTGGGCGCTCGTCAGAGACGATCAAATATCAGTGAAAACTGCCACAGTCTTCGAAATTTACTTTTATTCAATTGTTTATGACGAGCAACGAGATAGATAAAAGGCAATCTTATATTATCTTATCGACAAACAGTCTCATTTTGTTCCTTTCTGACAATTTTGTTCACGTTAATATCCAATTTCATCATATCTGCAACAGAACTACTTGATGCATATGTTCGAGATTGTTCCAGTGTTATATTATTAATATTTCTGCCATTTATTTAGTTAAAATTTTGTATGTCACTATTAAATGGCTTGCCTTTTTTCTGTTGTTCTTGGCCTTCGGGTCGGGATCAAAGTGTAGTATCTGTTCCGACAGATACTGCACTTAAGATAATTTGTACCAGTCAATGGAGGGGAAACCCTCTATACTGGGACAATTATTATTTTTGTTAACCAGAGTGACCCCTTTTAGGGGAGCTGGTTTTTACCTCACATTAAAAACGGCCTTGTGCCTAATTTGCTCAGTGGGGGAGCAAATAAATACCATCTGTTCCGGCAGATACTGCAAGCAAAGATCATATGTGGGGGAACCCCCACATATAAGACCTTGGTCAATGTAAGGGCAAACCTTCATACCAATTGTCACTATCCAACTCTCCTACTCCCGGGGTGTTGGTCCCCATTTCCCCTTCACTCCCCACATTAAAAATCGGCCTTGTGCCTAATTTGATCGGTGGGGGAGCAAATAAATACCTTGCCTTTTTTCTGTTGGTCTTGGCCTTCGGATCGGGATCAAAGTGTAGTATCTGCCGGAACAGATACTGCAAGCAAAGGCCATATGTGGAGGCAATCTCACATATAAGACCTTGGTCAATGTATGGGGCAACCCTTCATACCAATGGTCACTATCCAGCTCCCATTTCCCACCCATCGGAAGCTGGTCCCCTTTTCCCTCCCCCTCCCCCTCTCTCCACATTATAAAACGGCCTTGTGCCTAATTTGCTCAGTGGGGAAGCAAATAAATACCCTGTTGTTCTTGGCCTTCGGGCCAGGATCAAAGTGTAGTATCTGTCCCGGCAGATACTGCAAGCAAAGTAACCCCACATATCAACCCTTGGTCAATGTAGGGGCAACCCTTCATACCAATTGTCACTATCCAATTCCAATTTCCCACCCATCTGGAGCTGGTCCCCTTTTCCCTCCCCCTCCCTCTCTCTCCACATTATGAAACGGCCTTATGCCTAATTTGCTCAGTGGGGAAGCAAATAAATACATATTGGCCTTCGGGCCAGGATCAAAGTGTAGTATCTGGTCCGGTAGATACTGCAAGCAAAGACCATATGTGGGGGCGACCCCACATATAAGACCTTGGTCAATGTAGGGGCAACCCTTCATACCAATTGTCACTATCCAGCTCCCCTACTCCCCGGGGAGTTGGTCCCCATTTCCCCTTCACTCCTCACATTAAAAAACGGCCTTGTGCCTAATTTGCTCGGTGGGGGAGCAAATAAATGCCATCTGTTCCGGCAGATACCGCAAGCAAAGACCATATGTGGGGGTAACCCCACATATCAGACCTTGGTCAATGTAGGGGCAACCCTTCATACCAACAGTTACTATACAGCTCCCATTTCCCACCTCTCGGGAGCTGGTCCCCTTTTTCCCTCCCCCCTCCCTTTCTCTCCACATTAAAAAACGGCCTTGTGCCTAATTTGCTAAGTGGGGAAGCAAATAAATACAATCTGTTCCGGCAGATACTGCAAGCAAAGGCCATATGTGGGGGCAACCCCACATATAAGACCTTGGTCAATGTAGGGGCAACCCTTCATACTAATTGTCACTATCCAGCTCCCCTACTCCCCGGGGAGTTGGTCCCCATTTCCTCTTCACTCCTCACATTAAAAATCGGCCTTGTGCCTAATTTGCTCAGTGGGGTAGCAAATAAATACCTCAAAGTGTAGTATATGTTCTGCAGATGCTGCACTTAAGATAATTTGAACCAGTCAATAGAGGGGAAACCCTCTATACTGGGACAATTATTATTTTTGGTAACCAGAGTCCTCCCTTTTTGCCTACTTTAGGGGAGCTGGTTTTTACCCCACATTAAAAACGGGCTTGTGCCGTATTTGCTTTGGTGGGGAAGCAAATAAATACATTAAATGATGTATTTTCGTACAATTTCCAAACTTATTCGTTTAAATGTTCACTGATTGCGAATGTTTTATCGCTCACGCCAGCTCATTTTGGTAAAAACGATATGCATACCAAATTCTTCAATCAAAATACTTTTATTTCTTATATCCGATCAGTTGAAGCTATACGTATCCCACGGTAGATAGGTTCCAATCTGGGCTCTGATAATAACTGATTATTTGATCACATAATCTATGTTTGTTATTTATAACAACGCACTTTATCTCTATTCTCCTTGCAATTCTTGTATGCATTAATATACTAGTACCCCATTTGCATTGCTCATGGTCATTAGTTTATTAGTTCTCTGGTCAAAGTCATCAAGTTCTTTAATTTATGAAATGTTCAGAGTTAATAGTGATACTATTGAAGTGTTTGCTTTTTTTATTACAGTTCTGCTGCATAATTTAATTTCATTTTTTTAATCTCGTGTATCCTTCACTAATATTCTTTTTCAGCTCTGCTAATTTGATGGCGTCCGCTCACGGGACTCTTGAAAGAATTCCATAATTTTGAAATTCAGGAAATTATTATTATTATTATTATTATTATTATTATTATTAGTAGTAGTAGTAGTAGTAGTAGTAGTAGTAGTAGTAGTAGTAGTAGAGGTATTGTCACCGTTATTAATATTGTTACTTTTACATCGACAATTTATCAGTGGTCTTTGGTTGGCAACAGGCAATAATTTTCTCTGAAATTTGTATGACAATAATTCTCCTTGTGATTTAAGAAATTTCAGTATTTGACCAGTCGATGTCTTGGTGTAATAATGAAGAATTATTTTCATCCTTTCTGATTCCGTAATGCTAAGCGGCATTGGTACAGCTGAGTTCTTACTTGAGGCTAGTCAGATTAAAGTATGTGTTGTTTTTGCTGTTATTTTTTTAATCTTTTTCTTCTTATTATTATTATTATTATTACTATTATTATTATTAATAATAATTTTATTATTTGTGTTTTTCTTATTAAATTATAACACGTGTTTCTTCATTACCAAACATTTATTAAAAACAAAACTAAGAGAATTGTGTAGTTTGCTTGAATCATTATGTGTAATATATCAGGGTTTTTTAGTGTCGAAAAATTGTATGAAAGCAAAATCAATACGAAACAATGATTTAAATTTAATTTGTTTTATTCTCCTCAAGCACAGGTCTTGTGTGACGCCGACATGTTTTTTTATATTTCGGGGATATATCTATATCGTTATGTTTCTACGTTCTTTCCCTATGCTGTGATTAAAAAATTTATTATTGATGCTGACACGTCGCTAAATTCAATCAATTTGAAACAGATAAGCGACTAAACGTTATATCTAAGCACGCATAAGAGGAGTCTAACTACTCTACGTCAGAACATATGGAGCCGATGTAAGCAGAGGTGTGGACACACACACATTCCAAATGGATTTTTGATGTACATTATGGTCCCATAATATAACCGGAATTTAAATTATCACCGAAAACAATGTAATAATTTAATATTTACATCCCAAGATATGTTGGTTGATATCTATATAAGACAGATAGCATAAACAACGAAAAGAGAGAGGTAGAAGACAGAAAACCAACAGTCGTCGAGGATGATTGACATTTTCCCAGCCGCCCCTGCCACACACAAACCAACCCTTACAACTAAACGCCTCTCTGTCGATGAGTAAACATTTAATTGTTAATAAACTTATATGCTGATTAATCCGTCTTTGTGTTGTGCGAATGACGACAAAACTATTGTAAGGTGTATAAATGATTTTAGCAAGCATTTGGAATGTTTTTTTGTTTTTTTACACAGGCATCACCACATTATCAAGGCCGAGAGTCCACTCAAGGATAAGGGTTAAAGAGTGTACAGTAGAAATTGGAAAATATAGTAATCATTAGTAATGAAAATTCGGTAAATTTGTTAACTTATATGGAACGGCTCATCAAGAACTTGTTTACGTTAGACTTGAAGACAACCATATTGTAGTCAGCCGGAAAGCAGGAAAACGGAAGACAATTCCACAGTCTAAGAAGCTTTGTTCATGGAAACTACGTTTAGGTTTAGGCACAGATAAAGAGTGGGGGAATTATTGATAGTGTTTTCAGCTAGACGAGTGTTTCTTGTGAAAGTTAGGCGAGGGGGGACCATAGACTGAAGCTCAGGCGAACACTTTCCATGAAAATAACGATACATCAGAGACAAACTCGCAACATCTCTTCTGTGAGATAGAGGTTGCAGGGAAGAGAAAAGGACATCTCCTACGAGGCTACGAAGTCTATTTTGAACTCTATCAAGGCAGGACAAGTCCTTTCTAGCAGCTCCTGCCCAGATGTGGCAACAGTATTCCATCCTTGGACGTACCTGGCCCTTATATAGATAGAGAATTGCATCAGCAGTGAGATATCTACCGGATCGATAGAAAGATCCCACCATTTTTCCAACAATTTGTATTTCCTGTCACCTTATTCTTTTAGTCACAAGTGTTTCTAATCCATCCAAGCAAACACGGAGAGAACCACCCAACACGAAGCATAACCCGAACATTCTACAAATGTATGTCAGCATCTGACAAACAACGCATTGTTAACAGATCGATAAGCAATACTAGTGACAAAAAAACCATTCAACCAAATTATTAACTTTTTTTAAGTTTCGAAACAAAGAAACCTAAACTATCTCGCTGGAAACATTCTCGATTCAAAAATATATATAAATAAACGCGAAAAAGGACGCATATTCCTATTCTCGTGGAAAATTCTACGATGTACATTAGTTTCATGTTTTTCTGAAATATCACATACAATTTTAGAGGGTTTTTTAAAGTGTGCTGTAGTTTGGTTCATGCATTGCGCACAATATATACATAAGGCTGAGTTTTAAATTCTATTAGAATGCAATATTAGATCATGTACGTTGGGATAATGTGAAACGAGTTGATAACAGACATGAAAAGGTAATATTTATATATTTTTTCTGATTTTCTATTTATTTTTTAGTTATATATAAGGTATAAATAGCTATATGTCTGTCTGTCACCATATTTTCAAAGTCTATCTCCTCCGAAACTAAAACTTGTAGAGCGGTGCCAGCGACCTCAAATGATTTTTACGGACCGTTCTTTTTTGGGAGGCTTTATCCGGTTAAAATAGTTTTTAAAGGGTCAAAAAAAATTCATAAAATCGTTCCACATGTTTTACATTAATCATAGTTTATTTTTAATTTTTTTATCAGTTTATATGCATGTCACGTTAGTACAGTGGTAACGTCACTAGATTTGAATGCTACAGTTTTGGTTTCGGTTTCGAATCTAGCTGATGGCACCCAAATCCTTTTTTTTTACTTTTAAAACCACGACTCTATAGTAAGATATATAAAATCTGGACGCATTAAAATATCATATTTTAGCGTATTTTACGCCCCCCACTTATATTTGATAAAAACATACGCTATAGTGTGTCTAAGTGTCGTAAATATTTCGAAGCTAAACCTCCTTTTCAAAGTTAATAAATAAATCTGCGCGTGTTGTCTGTAGCAATATGATATGCAGTAATGAAACAATAGTTTTCCTGAAAACACCTGTCGTGTTTATTTATGATATTTTTGTTTTACATTTAATGAATTAAAGAGGGTTGATTGTATTGAAATTCATTGTAATGCTATCAATGAATTATTTTAATAAAATAAATATTTCTAAATGCATTCCTGAAATCACGAAAAAAAATCTATAAAATTGCTTATTCGTTTTGTATGTAATACTATTTGATTCTATTTAATAAGTAAAATATTTATTTGTATAATATATTATTATGAATAAATTAAAATGCATTCTATTTGATTTAATTTAATGTTTAGATTATTTTGTATAAAAACGGTCGGGTTTTTTTTGCGGATATTTGTTTTGTTTTTAAAAGTACTTCATTTAAATAGCTGACCTCATTTAAATAACTGACTTGTTTTATGAGAGAATTCAACCTAAATAAAATTTCGTATAGGTTTCGTTTGATTCGAACGGGGTAAACAGTAATTTAAAATAGAAAGGCAAAACAAGAAGCCTGCATATGAACACTCAAATTAAAAAAAAATTATGACAAACGCTCCAGACGATCAAGCGGTTCTTTTAATTGCAGATTTCGTTTCCGAAGCTCACAGGAATATCGGTTTCGATAACTGAATTCAATTGCTGATAAATTTAATTGAATAGGTAATTAAAGAGAATAGGTAATTACAAGTGCTCGTCTAGATTTAGATATAAGGGATATAATACTTAAAGCAGTGATAAAATAAAATTTGCAATTCTAATAGATCGCGTAGTTATGCCATATAGTAACTATAGGTATTGTTGGAACGCACCAGTGCATTTAATGTCTAAATTATTATAAAAACACGATAGTAATTTAATATATTTTTTATTTAGTTAAGCGAACTATTATGGAAAAACTAAATGACCTGATGAGTATCCTTGATATGTGTTTAAACGAAATCAACATGGTTTTTCTGCAAGCAATCGCGTATCGTAGAGGAGAATGGTGAAATAACGACTATAGATAAGTTATTAAATCGTAAAGAGGCAAATATAGTATATTTTAAATAGGAAAAACCGCGCAAGTCCGCTAAAATATTTATTATATAGGTGACATATATGTGGAAATAAATGATATCAACTGCGTTCGCATCTTAAACATTTATTTAGAATGATGGGGTGCCGGAAATAATCGATAAAAGTTGATATTTTAATATTTTATTTTCTGTGAATTACTTGGATTAGTTAGTCAAAATGTGCCCAAAACAAAAGAAAAGTTAGTTGGATTAGTTAGTCAAAATGTGTCCAAGACAAAAGAAAAGTGCAGATACAGGAGAGCCCTTGTTTATAATAATAATTAATGTGTCTAACGTACAACAGAAAAATTGAAACATAAAATTATAAAAGTTCAACAAAACCATTGTTATTATAAATGACAGATTCGCTGATGTACTTGGTTTGTAGAAAATCTGAGCAGGAAAGTGAAAAGATCATGGTTATCCGACATTATTTAATACTAGCGGGGGTACCCGGCGTTGCCCGAGTGTTTGTTTCCGGGACGGGGGGGGAGTTTTAAAAAATGTTATGGTAGGTAAGTAGGAAGGATCAAACCCGGAGTCATGAGTAAAAGTAGGAAAATAAAGTGTGAAAAAAAAAAAAAACATCTGCAACGTTAACAGTTTGGCCACCAAGAAAAGTCCATTCCAGTTGTTTAGAAAAAAAAAAAAAAAAACGACTACGGTAGGTCGGCGCGAACGTGAAAACATAATGTGAATTGTCCAGCACGCTAACCACTACGCCACAGAGCACTGCAGCTTAGTTGAGTGATTTTAAATAACTTCACATGAAAGAACTACGAAGCCAAACCGGTGTTCTCTTCTCAACTGTTCCTTGTTAACGATCCCCAAACGGTGTTATGTGGTGGCAGGGGGAGGAGGAATTTATTAGAGAGAAAATATTTTACCACTTCCATTGATCTTAACCGATTTTGGCCGTGACTTATCAGCAGAAAAAGTATAGAAATCTAAGATTATCGAGGAATTTGAGAAATAATAAGCCTATAACACACCTCAGATATTGTTCTGCCGTTTGTGCATATTATATTTGCATGAAATATCTTGATTTTTAATCCTATTAATGTCAAAATCAGACGCGAAAAAATGAGTTCATTTTATTTATATAGATAGAATAGAAGAATAGAAGAAGATAGAATAGAAGAAGAAGATAGAAGAAGATAGAAGAAGAAGATAGATAGAATAGAATAGATAGAAGAAGATAGAAGAAGATAGAAAAGATAGAATAGAGAAGAAGAAGAGAAGAGAAGAGAAGAGAAGAGATAAAATCAATGAAATGGAACAAAACAAGAGATATAATTTCCGGAGACGTGTGTAAATATTTAGCCTCCATCCATATTTAAGCCGATTTACAAATGTAGCTTACAATTTGAAAAAGGCTTTAATGCTAGCACTAAACCTAAGCATCAAGGTTATAGGTGAAAATATCACTCTATCATGTATGTTTATATGATGGCAGCAAATTCGTTTTCGAGCATTGCCATTACTTGATATAGCACAGAAAAAACATATACAGAAACACGAAAACAAATCAGTGGTGGCCGAACGAAGCTGCCCTTCAAGCCCTGCTAAACTCTGGCATTCTTTGGCACACATTGTGCAGACATATGCGCCAGTAGCAGCACGTTCTTGAGGGTCACTTTTATGTATAATCATATGCCGCTTCAAACCACCTGCTGTTTTGTATGTCCCGCGCAGTTGACACAGGTTAGATCTGGCAACAGAAGACTGCTTTGTGGCCCACCGCGCTGATGAGTAGTCTGGTGGCTTATCAGCCCAGCTCTGATCAGACATAGTCTTCTGCACACCTCACACTCCAGACCAATCTGGCGGCCCAGTCCAGCTACCCTCCCTTTCCTGATATCACGTTTCAGTCGCTCATACTGGATTTGATCAGCCTCAAACTTGCCACACCTCTCCGCAAGGTCCTTCTCCACTCTCCACTATCCAAAGCAAGACTCTCCCAGGTTCTTTCATCCATCTCACATTTTTTAAGGTGGACCTCAAACAATCTTTGAATCTCATTTTAGGCTTTTGAGCCAGGCGTTTATATATGCATATATATATATATATATATATATATATATATATATATATATATATATAATCATAGGTATATTCATACGTGTGGAAAGAAATAAGAAAAACCATCGTAATCTAGAATATAAATCTTAAAACTCGGTTTGTATATATGTATGTATGTATGTATGTATATCTCACTAAAACTTTTGCTAACAGTATCGGCCGGGTCGAGACCGGTAGCAGTTGAAAGAACCCTGCCTCGGTCGCATATATGAGAGAATTAGAAAAAAGTCAATTATTTTGTATAGAAATAAAGTTTTAAACAAAGGGCGGATCTGTATAATTGTCTTTTCTATACGACTGCGCATGCGTCAAGTGTTATTGTTTTGAATTGGTTAAACTAACAGATTTTCCATCGTAATTCCAATATTACGAGGCTGCCTCCTAAACCTTAATTTTGACTTCGCGTACAGGTAAGGGTGTTTTTTTGTTTTGTTTTTTACATAGGGTTCTGTTATAATTACGGCGATAAATAATTTCCTTATTTCGATTTTTTTATCAGAGGTTTAAGTAAACTGAAAGTTAAGTTTTTATTTAAAAAAAACAAAAATTCCAATCCAATGACAAAAAAACAAAAAAGGGTTAAAGGATTTTTAACGTTGTATTATTTATTTGGCAGATTTTTTTTTATCAAAACAGAACATATTTCTTATTTCAAGGGTTACATAATGTGAATTTTGAACATCGTAACTGCTAATTTCTTTTTCTATTAATAAGGCATAACTAATCATTTTTTCGGTTAATACAAATTCTACTTCGTTATTTATAAAACTAAATTATTTTCAGTTCGTTTTTCGTTGCAAGAACGTAACAAAAATCTTTCTAGACTGAGATAGCATTAAAGAAGTTCGCTTAAGTACTTAATATCCGGAGAATAGCTTCTTATTTTCATATCCTTCTTTTGATGGGGAGTTTTTCACGTACTTATTTTTCTGGGCGATTACATTTTTGTGTTTTATCCGTTCTTTCCTTGCGATCTCATAGTACGTTTTAAAGGCGTTATTTCGCAGTTCCTTAACGTCCTAACTGCATCGTCGGGCAGACGACTAAAGTTCTTTTTTGTCTACCTCCTTTTCCTCTTAGCATTACAGGTTCGAGCCTGGCTACTTCAGCTATTTTTTTTTTCGCTCGCAACGGGTACTCGTTGCTATTTTCTTTTGTTAGGGGGTTGGTAATTTTTTTTTGTTTGCTTCTTTGCGATCGCATGGTTACTCGATCGATCGAAAGATTTTTAGGACTGCGTTGCGCAATAGCCTTACTATACCACCTCGTCACATCCGGGCAACGCCAAGTACCCCCCCACTAGTTACAGATAAATGTAACCCATCGTTGAATATATAAACTCCGTTCCTACTTTTTTCGAAAGCATAGTAAAAAAATCTATAAATATATAAAATCTGAGTATTTTCGGCGTTTCCAGTTACTTTTATCAAGAAAATATGAAATACCAAGTCTTGTTAGACACGTATATGTATATTATATATATATATATATATATATATATATATTTAGATACATAGGTATATGCATATTATATATATACAGTAGACCCCCAACATACGAGCTACCCAAGTTACAAGAAATTCGAGATATGAGATGGCTTCAGAGCAAAACTCCTCCCTACATACGAGCAAAAATCTAAGTTACCAGTTTTCAGATGCAACCTCTAGGTGATCGAGTGTGTCGTGTTTCATTACGTCTCCTAATTGTGCCATTTTAATTCGAGATACGAGCTTCATCCAGGAAAGAATTTATATCGTATGTCGGGGGGTCCACTGTGTGTATATATATATATATATATATATATATATATATATATATATATATATATACATATATATATATATATACTAGCAAAAGTACCCGTCGTTAACTGGGTTCACAAACAGCCTACAGAAAATGGACTCTGATTTATTAAAGTATGATAGGTTATGAAAAGGAAGGGTTGTAAAGAGATAGCTTCGAATTTGGGGGTATCAACACCAAAGCAAAATATGATGAAAGTAAAAATAAAATAGATAAACCTCATAATTTATTATACCATACCTGTTCACACTGAAACACTTATCACAATATTCTGTGGATCTATATAGAAAAACCTTGTTAAACTTTGTGACATATTTCCGTTCTATGGAGGTCAGGCGCGAACAAACACCCCATAATTTTATTATACCATATTTCTTCAAATTGAAATCTAATTATCAAAGTATATTTACGCAGATAGATATGAAAACTCTTTATAAAAGTGTGTGTCTATTTCCATTCTATGGAGGCCAGGCGCGAACGCAAACTCGACACTTTTATTATACCATCCCTATTTAAGTTAAACATACTTATCAAAGTATTATTATGTACATCTATATCAGAAACACTTGTAAACGTTTTTTTTATTTTTTTATTTTTATTTCCATACTTTGTGGACCAGGCGCGTACGCAGACCCCACAATTTTAATGAATTATCATTATGCCAGATCAAACATACCCATTCCTGTGTCTCGATACATCTTCTATCATTATATGTGATCAGTTTTCTATAATAGTCAACCATATAGGAGCCTATACGTGACCAGACACACACACAGACGTTCAGTTTTATATTATAGATTTGTACCATTGTCCATTTGGTTAAATATTGGTTTAAACTGTTCTTAAGGCGTGAATTTCTCTCTGCAAATATGGATGTGAAAAAATATTTCCTTATTCTTATTCAAGTAGGACATAAAACATTACTGTAAGATATAAATATTATTAAATCTGTCCGATATTTTCTTTTAATTCTTGAGAGTATGTTGAATATGTTTTTAAATTGTTTTACTATTGTTTTTTTTCTTCTTTTTCATTAGGGAATTGAGATTTTTGGATGATTCTTATCAGCTCCGTCTATCAAATAAGAAATGAGTAATTATAGTAAAGATGTAACCGTTATTTAGGAGAAATGCGAGAGATTATAAAGATGGCGCGAAGTGAGATTAAGCTGAAAGAGTGACAGAAAAAGGGGACAACGAGATAAAATAACAGAGAAGAAGGGGGGAGAGAAAACAAAAGAAATGTGAGCGAGTACCTATCTACGACACTTGTTTTATTTTGTAGGCTTTTATTACGAAAACCGTTTCAATTTTTTTTTGGGGGGGGGGGGTGACTTAAAATGTGAAGAGCTACGAACATAAGACTGCTCCTATTAACACAAGCGACATTTATTTTTCGACGTAATCACGACTAATCCTGTTGTCATTTTTACAGGAATTCAATGACACATCTGTGCTTTAGGCTGCTTTCTCACACCGTCAATATCTGCAACAGGGTAGTAAACATTTCAGGTCATAAATGCATGTTCAATCATCATGCCAATGTAATTTGCAATCATTTCTGATCCATTCGGGCGGAATAAAAACTAAGCGGCATTACTTTTGGATGTCCCTCGTATTTTTAAGCTTTAAATCAAGGCTATGTAAGCCCTTAAGTTATTACAAACTGGTTTGTGCTTCACCATGTTAGAATTTAGTTGTATTTCTTTTACTAACCAGTTGAACCGTAGATTAATTTCTTTTACGCATATTTTAACAACAGAGTAATCTTGCTTGGTCTGAATATCAGGATCGAGTTTCTAGTTTAGTAGAAGGCCACCCGACGTTGCCCGGTCGAAAGATACGCATGAATATTATATTTTACTTAATACAGACACTGAGACATGTGCATGTGAGTATTATGTTTGTTTGTTTTTGTTTTTTTCAAACTTTTCACTTCTTGTAAGTAAAAAAAAAAATGCTCGAGCTGAGATCTAAACCGAAACCTAAGGACAGTGAGTCGAGAATCGTGACAAGATCTTTAAAAAGAAGTTTTCAGACTACTTATTCTTAACATAAGTAATCTGTAATGTGGACTATCCACGCATGCGCATTCGTGAAACAGTTAGCAAACAAATAAAAAACGATGGCCTCCATATACTGACTTTTTCAATTTTGATCCCTTTAGCATTCCTTTTTCCGGACGAAAATCGATTAAAAAGTTTTCCACATGTCTGAATATCCGTTAAAATAAATTTCAAGTCTTTAGATCAAATACTCGTTGAGTGTATAATTTGAGAATTGTTCTCACACACGCATTTTCACTTTTATAGATATTCTAGCAGGCCGCTTGGCATTGCCCGGCATTGCCCGGCATTACCCGGCGTTGTCCGGCATTTCCCGGCATAGCCCGGCGTTGCTTGGTCGTAAAATACACATAAGCATTATATTTTTTATTAATACAGAACTTGCGACATGTGCATGCGAGTATTGTGCTTTTTCTAAACCGCTCACTTTTTTAAGTACAAAAAGGAAAAAAATACTCGATCTGAGATAGAAACCAAAATATTAACATTAAGTCAAGTATTATAATCATTACACCAACGTGACACGATCTTTAAAAGGTGTTTTCAAACTATTTATTCTTAACATAAATAATCTAGAATGTGAACTATTCACGCACGCGTTAGCAAACAGAAATAATCCTATGATTCCCACGTACCAATTTCTCAATCTTTACCCCCTTAGCAGCCTATTTATTTTTCGGATTTCACATGTCTGAATATTCTATATATCACATTTCAAGTCTGTAGATCAAATCATCGTTGAGTATAAAGATATATAGATAGATTGATAAATCAGTCAATGACATGTCAATAGCAATTTATCTATTTTATTTAAGGGGCTATAAATACTCATCACGGTAAAGTGATTTATAATTGTTACAGTTTTTATGTCTGCGTAAGTTTGTAAAAGTGCTAAAAAAAGAACAGATAATCAAATAAATTTTATCTTTTATATATTTTTATAAGTATATCTAGTTTTTATAAGTATTTATAGTTTTTACAAGTAATAAATAGTTTTTTTATCCAGAACAACACTGATAAAAAAATATACCAACTTTGTTAGTGTTGGTTTTGTGGTTTTCGAATTTTACTTATATATAACGGTGTCAGGGAAGCAGCACATTGTAGCCTCAATCGCAAAGCAGAAAAAGAATAGAAAAGAATTTTACCCTGCTTTTTTTTTATCATTAACAATGAAATTTATTTCCTCTTTCTCTCGATAGCGATGACCCTCGTGTGATCATCTTCTTAAACGTGATTCACGTCTCTTATGTGATCTTTTTATAGTATTATTTCTTTACCGGTGACATCTGCATGCGCGCGTCCGTGCTTGGTTGCACATGTATATAGCAAACAACCGCCTTTTATGTTATAGATTAGACAGAGCAGGATTACAAAATAGATTATTTTCTTGGCAAAAATAAAGCACAATGCCGTTGGTTATGTTTTGTTTATCAGAATAATAAAATTGCTCGATTACTTATGTTGTCTTCTGAGTCCATCCATCCAGCGCGGCCGTAGCCGAGATTGAACTCACTACACGAGTTTGTAATGTAATTCAAATCTTGTCGGTAGATGAATACTTGCTGCTTCGCCAGGGCTATCAAGATCGTAACGCCATCACTAGACGGGGTGCCTCCCACGGTTTAAGAGAGTCCCATCTACCTTTGAGAGAAGGATAGAACGCACCAGTTTCTCAACCTGGTATTTAATCTCACGGTATATGCAGCGCATCGCTTTCCTAAATGGTCATCCATTTGGGACTTGCCAGGCTCAACCTTGCTTAACTTCGGTGATCTGGCAAGAATCGGAGTGTCAACGCAAGTGTGCCGTAATTTATAAAAATACCTCTGGTTAGTCTCATATAATGTATATAAGAAAGTTTGTCGTTTTCCTTATATTATTTGCTTCCGTTGTTTAGTTCTACTTGTAGTAATTACAAATATTCAACACATCTCGTCTGATTTCTGTCCGACACAATCGCCTAGGAGACGATTGGAGACCTAAGGACCCGCGACGGCATTAACCTGTTGATGTTATGCCCACTGGGAACCATTGTTAATGTATAGACTTTATAAACGTCTTCCTATGGTCGTTATTTTTGGAGAGGTCCTGAGCCTACTCTTGGCCTGCCAAATAAGTACAACATCCAAGCCATATTCCTGGTATTTTTATATCAGTTTAAGTAAAAGAGATTTTCTTAATAAACTATGATTTGTTATTATCGATTAACTATTTTTGTTAATATTCAGCATAGTTTTCAACTAGGTAATCTAAGAATGGTGCTTAAATCAATTGATTGACATCAGTCGACGAATGTACCGCCAATAAAAAAATATCCTCAAGGATATCGTTTTCTTATTATTAGTGATTTAATGCGTTGTCTTCTTATAATATTATAATCTTATAATGTCTCTTTCCATTCCGCAAAAGAATCTTGTATATTTTGTTTTAATTTTTCACCAGTTTATCGTGTTTCTGATCACGTCGCGCTTGGTTCATTATTTTTTTCTTATAATTGAATGCATGGTAATATGTCGGTATAGGATTATTATCATAATCAAATAGATGGATAACAAACGGATAGTGCCCTCTCACTCTTTATACATACATATTTATTCATCTATCTATCTATATATATATATGTATATGTATATGTATATATATGTATATATGTATATATATGTATATGTATGTGTATATATGTATATATGTATATATATGTATATATATATGTATATATGTATGTGTATATATATGTATATATATATGTATATATATGTATATATATGTATATATATGTATATATACATCTATATATATGCATATATACATCTATATATATGTATATATATATACATCTATATATATGTGTATATATATACATCTATATATATATATGTGTGTGTATAGTAATTTATAAAATATATATGGCGATTAAGCTACACTGAATATTCGGCGTTTCATCCACTCTAGGATTCCTCAGGCTTATGTGCGCATTCTGTGGTTGTTTATCGTTTTTATATGGTCCTCTTCTATTGAGGATTTAGTTAGCCAATCAGCTTTCTAGTATCCGCCGTGCCCCTTTCTATCAGCCAATGGGCATGCATTTTATCGAACAAACGATCTGTTTTAAAACTAGATTAGTGGTTTAAGACATACATTATTTTTTGTTAGTTTATATATAAATATACATATGTGTACATATATATATGCACATATATATGCACATATATATACATACATATATGTGTGATCGTTTATGTATATTCATGTTTCTTTAATTTAATTTATTTATTGGTTTATTTTCTATTGTGTTTGTTAGTTTAAAAACTAACAAAAACAATAGAAAATAAACCAATAAATAAATTAAATAAACATGAATATACATAAACGATCACACATATATGTATGTATATATATGCATATATATGTGCATATATGTATGTACACATATGCATATTTATATATAAACTAATAAAAAAAGTCATATAGAAATCAAATATGAATAGTGCTTTTTAGAGGCGTCGAATTTAAAGTTAAATAAATCATAGAAAATAGATTCATTATGTAAATTTGTTTTTAATTTAAATATCATTTTTTGTCACTTTTTATTTAAATATAATTTCGGAAATATGGCCCCCACGGCTCGCGAGTATACGGCGTAATTCGAAAGCCCAATTTTCACAACTCTATCTTTTAAATTTGATTTTATTTCGGCAGTAATTCGTCGTATGTTGTCTTACAAGTGATCTATTGTGTCTACTATATCAGCGTAGATATGAGACTTTACATAGTTCGAAGAAAATAGTCTAACATAAATAAATTGTATTCTTTGCAATTTACAAACGCTGTTCGGGTAGCAGTGAAAGCTAAATCCCGTATTATATATATATATATATATATATATATATATAAACGATCACACGCATATGTGTATATATATATATATATATATATATATATATATGTATATATATGTGCATTATTGCTACTATATATATATATATATATATATATATATATACGGGATTTCCTTGGATTTTACTTGTGAAATGGAAATTCAATTAACTTTCTTGAAGTTATATATTTGGATTTTGCCGTCACTGGATTATTTATCTTCCACCAGACTATCCATTCACATGTAATCACCTTTTTCTTCACCATATTCCCTCTGCTTCACTTTTTTTATCAAGTAAGATCTGATCTTTGACTTACTTGTTGTTTCATCAAATACTTTTGCATGCAAAATCCGATCCCGCATTTTGCTAATTCCTACCCTCTGATGAGAAGGAAAGTATTTCTTTGAAACTCCGCGGATTAAGGACGATCCACTTATCTAGTGTTTCCTTTTCAGATTAAATATGTCTTAATTCATTTCAAAGTGTTTTAACATGTTTTATTAACTGTTTACTCGTATATATATATATATATATATATATATATATATATATATATATATATATATATATATCTGATGGACCCTCCCGTCAACTTCGACGTAGGAGCTTCCCCAACAACAATTAAGTTGTTCGGAAATCCACAAAGATGATTTGTTTATAATAGTGAAGACTTTGTGTAGAACTGGCCATACTTGTTGGTATTACTGCTAATCTTTGTCCTTGCAGAGGACTGACAAATGGACAGAGTATACAGTAGACCGCAGGTTTTTACATCAGAGTTTCCTTCTATATAGATGTCTTAACGAAGACTGGGGTTGCATCTCTCCCAATGAATTAATATATATATATATATATATATATATATATATATATATGAGAGAGAGATAAAGTGAGAGAGAGAGAGAGATAAAAAGGAACAAACCGAGTTATGTGTTCATCAACGCCTCGTGTTTATTTCGAGACCTCCTCTGGAATATATATATATATATATATATATATATATATATATATATATATATATGCGTGTGTGTGTGTGTGTGTGTGTTAGGTGTGTGTATTCGTAGATATGTAACGAGATATCTAGATAAACCAGTACCTATTAACTAAGTGTTGAACACGGCCATATCTATCTATCTATCTATCTAACTAACTAGATAGATAGATAGTTAGATAGATAGATAGATCTATCTAGTTAGTTAGATAGATAGATAGATAGATATATAGATAGATAAAGAGAGAGAGAAATAAAATGCAACAAACCGACTTATGTGTTCATCATTATTTCGAGACTTCACCTGAATACATATAGATATATATATGTGTGTGTGTGTCTGTGTATGTATGTATGTATGTATGTATATTGTTGTTTTTTTTTGTTTTTTTTTAAATTGAGAGAAGCGTTTAAAAAAAATGTATAATTGCTTAATGGTCATGGCGATAGTGATGATGTTACAATTCAATGAATACACACGATAATAAACATGAAAACAAATCCACATATGCAAAACGTAAAACAAAGCAGTCATGAATCTCGATGTTTTTGTTGTTGTTGTTTTTTTTAATTGAGAGAAGCGTTTAAAAAAACGGTATAATTCCTCGAGATTCATGACTGCTTTGTTTTACATTTTGCATCTGTGGATTTGTTTTCATGTTTATTATCGTGTGTATTCATTGAATTGTAACATCATCACTATCGTCATGACCATTGAGGAATTATACCGTTTTTTAAACGCTTCTCTCAATTTAAAAAAAAAACAACAATAACAAAAACATCGAGATTCATTGAATTGTAACATCATCACTATCGTCATGACCATTGAGGAATTACATATACATATATATGTGTGTACGTGCATGTGTATGTGCGTGTATGTGTACGTATACATATATATACAAACATATATGTGTGCGTGTGCGTACATGTGTGTGTGCGTATACATGCACGTATGCATGCATATGTGTGCATTTGCGTGCATGTATATGTGTACACGTGCATGCGTGTGTGCATGCATATATATATGCATGTATATGTATACATTTATTGGATTTCCGGTTCTTTGACTGTCATGGCTCTTGTGGGCTGCGACGTTGTTGGGCTGTGGAATTTAATATGTATATATATGTGTGTATATGTGTGTATGTGTGTATGTATATGTGTATATGTATGTATATATATTTTTATTAAAAAAACAAAAAAAAGCGGGAGACCAGTACCAGCATTAAGCTGGTCTGCCGTTTGACTTGTTGCTGGCTATCTTGCTCTTGCTTGTTGCTGGATGTCAACATTTTGAACCGAGAGAGAGATTTAGCTGTTGTACAAAGCTAAAACTCTGTAACATCATCTTTGTATAGATACTCCCTCAGGCATTTGTCTATTAAAAAAAAAAGAAAAAAAAAGTCCTGTGGCGATAAAAAAAGCTGTGACATGTGTACGCCTGCAATGCTGGATGCATGTAACAATTAATCTGCCATCATTATATGTATTTATGTATGTATATGTGTATGTATATTTATATATGTATGTGTGTGTATATTTATATATGTACATGTGAGTTTATATGTATTTGTATCTATGAGTATATGTGTATATATGTTTGTGTGTGTATGTATACATTTATATATGTTTGTATGCATGTATGTGTGTATATTGCATGTATGTGTATGTATGCATGTGTGTATGTATACGTATGTGTATGTGTGCATGTATGTGTGTATGTGTATGAATGCATATATATAGATGTGAATGTATATGTAGGTAAGTGTATGTATATATATGAGCATATGTGTATTTATATGTATGTGTAAGTATATGTGTGTATGTATTTGTATATGTGGATGTATATGTATGTATATGAGTATGTATGCATTTGGGTATGTATATGTATGTTTGTTTATTATACATTGTGTATGCATATGGGTATATATGAGCGCATGCTTTTAGACATGTATGTATACATGTATATATTTATATGTATGTATACCAATGACCGTCTTCTTTATGTTTGCATGTGTGTGTATGTATATGTATGTGTGCGTATTGTGTATTGTGTATGTACGCATGTATATGTGTGTGTGAGTGTATATATATATGTATGTATAACAATGACCGTCTTTAGTGTCATGTCTGCTTGAGCATGTGAATTCGCTGGCAGGACTATATGTCTTTTTCGGGCTCATGAACTTTCAGTGTCTGAGGGAGTGGCACTCGTCTGACAAGACGTTGCAATAAATCATCATGTATGTATGTATGTATGTGTGTATGTATTATGTATGTATGTATGTACGTATGTATGTATGTCCGTGTATTCGTAGATTTGTAACGAGATATCTAGATGAACAAGTAACTAAGTAAATAAGATTTGAACCGGGCCATATACGACTGAACAAAAGCATGCTATTACCATAGGGTTTCGTTTGGAATTCTATAAAGAGTATAGATTTCAAACTTCAACAAGATACACCTGAAAAAGGGCAAAGGTTATAATATCCAAAATGCTGCGAGCATTCAATATAGGAATAGTTTTTCTAATAAACCCAATATACACTGTTCATCCTCATCTCAAGACTTTCCAACCAACTTTATATAGTCAATATATTCAATCCACATCCTGTGCATCATATAGGATGCTGTTTAATAAAATAAAATATAAAACAATTCACGGTAAACTTATAGACTAGAATGCACAATATACTCTCCATGTTTTTTTTTATAGGTAATTATCGCAGTTAATATCTATGTTCGTGTCAGGAATATTAAAACGCTTGTATATATTTTTTGCAGGAAAATCAGAAAAGCTTTCTTTTTACGTATTTGTAATTATGTGTGCCCCAATGAATACTAAGTGCCTATATGTTCGTTTGCACACAAACACATGCTCATATAACATGTCTATATGTAAGCCTATGTGTAGCAATAACACGGCGAGAAAATGTCACCGTTTATTTCTTTAATATTAATTATTAAGAGGAAATCGGTTATCAGAGTTATTAACACGTGCACGAAGATGCAAATGATACATGTATGCACGCATATCGTTCTATCTATATAAAATCAGATATGCCTATAGATTTATATATTTCTATTGACATGGTTCATATATAAACTATTTAACTGATAATAATGAATTTTGGAATACAG
This sequence comes from Euprymna scolopes, assembly GCF_053919585.1. Lineage (NCBI taxonomy): Eukaryota > Metazoa > Mollusca > Cephalopoda > Sepiida > Sepiolidae > Euprymna > Euprymna scolopes. The sequence continues at coordinate 132,238,728 of NC_136495.1, forward strand.
TGGATATGCGTACGGTGTCTGAATAAGCGCTCTCTCTCTCTCTCTCTCTCTCTCTCTTCTATATATATATATATATATATATATATATATATATATATATATATATAAATTTATGAAAAATATATAATTTTATGCGTACATTTTCAGTATTTACTTCAACAGTGCTCAATACATAGATAAAGCTAGCGAGTACGTGATATGGAAATTGAGATACACATATTATTCCGCGTTTCATTCTCCTGAAAAGTCTGACGAATTCTCACGAGAATGAAACGCGGAATATTCTGTGCAGCTAAATTGTCATATATATTTTAATAACTTACTAAATACCGAAAATTAACGCATAAAATAATATCTTCGTATATTAACTTATGTGATCAAATGAAATAGTCATATATATATATATATATATATATATATATATATATATATATATATATATATATATATGAGCAAACAGTTAATAAAATATGTTATAAAACAACAAGTAAGTCAAAGATCTTACTTGATAACAAAAAAGTGAACCAGAGGGAATATGGTGAAGAAAAAGGTGATTACACGTGGATGGATAGTCTGGTGGAAGATAAATAATCCAGTGACGGTAAAATCCAAATATATAACTTCAAGAAAGTTAATTGAATTTCCATTTGCACAAGTAAAATCCAAGAAAATCCGATAATTGGAAGAAGATGGTCCATAATGATCCAAAGGCAGAAATCCATGGAATGATTCACAAAAATCTGTACAAGGAAAAAAGGAAAAAATTTCAATAATATTAATAAAAGAAAAATAAGATATACTTTTCGCTCTACTGCCGAGACATAAATATAAATAGAGAAAGATCAGGGAAGAAAAAGAGGAGAAAATTTTTATTTTATTTATTCATTTTATATATATATATATATATATATATATATATATATATATATATATATATCGGCGCTACTTCAACATTAATTAAGAAAAGAATATCAAACCACATTTCTTCTTTTAACAACCATAATTCTAATAATAACCAAGGAACTTCTCTAACCATTTTAATTAAAAAACTTAACTCTAATAATACTTCCTTCTCAATCAAATGGACTATTATAAAAAAATTTAAGTCTTATACTCCAGGCTCTAAGTAATGTCGCCTTTGTACAACCGAAGCTATAACTATAATTACTCCCCCTCAAAGTAACAATATAATAAATTCTAAAAATGAACTGATCTCTTTCTGTAAACATAAGTCCAAATTTAATTATGGCAATTTTGAAATTACATAGTTATTACTTTTACCTTTTATATGGATATAAAATATTTTTCTTTAACTTTTTCGTTTTTCGACATACTTCTTAATACTTTATAATTTAATAATCCTTTATTTTAATTCTTTATCTCTTCTTTGCATGACCGGTTTTTTATCTGCATTTTCTGTCTTATTCTTTAAACTTTCCTATCTATCTAATATATCAATCGACCCACACTTTCATATCTTGTATGTATATTTACTTAAATTTTACTATATGAATTTACTTACTTTTTTTTTCCTGAAATTGCAGATACCGACCATCTTCTCCCCTTAAATAATTTTTATCTTTTATCTTTATTCTTTTGTTATTTTATTTAATATATTATATTTTATATTTTAGTTTTTATTATATTTTATTTATTTATTTATGTATTCTTTATTTTCTATTTATTTATTATATATTTATTTATTTATTTTTATTTTCCTTTTTTATTTTTTATTTTTTATTTTTTATTTTCCTTTTAGTGTCGTTTAATAACTCTTGCTGGCATTTTCTTTTGGTGATAACCTGTACACTTCAGTTGACCTATATTATTTTGCCCTATATATATTTTCGCGCCTTAAACATTTCCTGTCTGGGTCGTTTTGACTTTTGTTTCCCTTTATTTAATATTTAACTTTATCATTTTTTTCTCTCCTTTTTCTTCCTAGATCTTTTTTATTTATAGTTTTGTCTCGGAAGTAGAGTGAAAAGCACATCTTTTTTTTCTTTTATTAATATTTTTTCCTTGTACACATGTTTGTGAATTATTCCATGGATTTCTGCCTTTGGATTAAAAATACATATGAAATAAAGTAATTTCTTACTGTTAAAACTATATGTGAAATAAAGTAATTTTGAGATCGTAAACTACTTCAGCCGTTTCCAGGCCTGCCTCCGTGTCCCCACTTCTTTTAAAAATATATATGAAATAAAGTATTTTTGAGATCATGAACTGCTTAAGCAATTTCTGAGACTTACTCCATATTCCGCTCCCACGTCTTAAAATATATGCTGTGAGTGGTTGTTTTGTATTTTTTTTAAGAAGGAGGTAATGCCTGGTAGAAAACTATATTACGCTTACTTGGCATTTTGGCTAAGATCAAGGTGTAGTATCTGTTCTGATGCAGCATTTCAGCGAAATCATCCATTGGCCCTCTCTTCATAAACAGAAAAATTGGTGGTAGTGGTTGGGAGAATGAACAGACACTAATTAACCATACCCCAATCTCACGGAAAAAAGAAGGTTTGGTAATTCCTGGCGGCCTCCAGAGTACTTTTAAAAGCAACATAATCATGCTTATCCCCCTTCACCATCATCAACACATAACGTCACTTCCGGAAAATGACTCAACAGTTTTCGAAATACATGATTTCATTATAAATTGTTTGTATTTTTTTAATATGGGTACTACACTCTAGAAACACCTTATTTAAAATTCATACTACGCAAAAAATAAATATTTCAAAGTACAGGTTGTTATTAGGAAACACTTGCTTTACAATAAACTAATCAAGAAATTGGATTGAGAAACGGATACTTAATGCTAACTAATACTACAAAAATAGAGATAATACGTGTTAGCTTCTTATTTAATAAATTGTTAGATGAAAGTACATATTAATTTAAATAATACCTTCCCCTCCCCATATCAAGAATGGTTTTCTATATAATAACGTTATTATTTCATCACGGTCTGTATTCTGTGTGTCACCCCACCGTCTTAAAAATATGTATGCAATAAAGTAAATATGAGATCGTAATAAAGATATATAGGTTTGTTTTCATATTTAAAAATTTCAAACCGCGAGTAAAAATTATTCATGATTTCTTTTCTTTTTTTTTTCATATAAAGACATAAAATATGAGTTGGTGTCATCAGTTTGAACTGAAATAAATTAAAAAACAAAAAAGAAAAACGAGCGTCCCAGCCTGAGAAAAAAAAGAATGTACGCGCATATGCACACAAAACTAAAATGTCAGCTAATGTTTAATGACTATTTTAAATGCATGAAAGCAAAGATATAATTCGCTATAAACCACCCTTGGTGCATGAAAAGGATTCCTGAGAATTTCAGTGCTATATGACACGTAGTTTAAGAGTTTACCTGTTTAATATTTACACAGACGTACTTAAGATTATAATTACCAAGCCCCTTTAAAAACACTTAAGGATGGGCACCGTCTACGGAATTATGACTCAGGAAGTCAACTAGCGTTTATGAAATGTTCACGACTTCCGCTCATGAAAACACTCTGAATTGTCAAATTTATTCGCCCCAATTCAGCGTTAAATAGTTCTTAATGCCGTTAATTTGTATAGCAATTGTTTTGTGGCTCGGGGTTAACAGCTTAGCAAATGGAGCGGCTCAGTTCGAATCTCATGGTCGGCAAGAATTATTACTGATACACTGACGATATGTAAGAATGAAACAACAGTGTCAGAAGGATAATTATCGTTTAATTGTGTATGTACACACACACACACACACACACATATATATATATATAGGTATGTATGTATGTAAATATATATATGTATATATATATATGTATAGGTATGTATATATATATATGTATGAATATCTATGTATGTATGTATATATATGTATATATATGTATTTATGTATATATATGTATGTATATATATATATATGTATTTATGTATATATATATGTATGTATATGCATATGTTTGTATATATATGTATATATATTATGCATATATGTATGTATATATATGTATGCACATGTATATATGTATATATATATGTATGCAAATATATATATATGTAAGTATATATATGTATATATGTATATGTATATATATGTATCTATATGTATGTATATATGTGTGCATATATATGTATATATATGGATGTATATATATGTACATATATATGCATATACTAGACTACCCGTGACCCGTTGGGTCAGTATATTATATTAGCTATGGAATTCACGTATGGGCGTGACACTTGTGACGTAAAGAAAATAGTTTTTTTTTTTACATAACAGAAACATTTCTATGAAAGTATATTAAAATGAAAAATCATGGACGGATCACTTAAACATTAAAATAATCCTCCCTATTCGTTTAAAGTTACCTATTTTTCTGCATAATCGGTCAAAAGTCGAAAATTAAACATGATTTTCCTTCGAATCGAACGCCGACGAAAGTCATTTAGCAGCAAAAATAAGAATGAAAAACCCATATTGAAATCCTTCAACCAAGTCATAGAAACTTAAAATCTAAAAAAAAAATAATTAAGAAAACCTGCAGCACAAAATCTAAAAAAATAAAACCTAAATTAAATAATATTGAAAGATAAGTAAATGTGCCAACAAACACACCGTTCTCACACAATAACTTTGTATCTAGAAATGTAAAAAAAAAAAATTCGTAGGAAGGAAGGGAAGGAAGGAAACGAGACGGATAGAGAGTAGTAGTAGTAGTAGTAGTAGTAGTAGTAGTAGTAGTCCTGGCTTCACTATAATTGTTCTTATGTTTGTCAACGAGTTAAAGATAATAAGTTGTAAGAAAATAGCGACAGTATAGTTGTAATAAAGAATAGTTGCAAAACACCCCCACTTTCCCGTGTTAAATAATAATTTCGAAATAATAACGTTAATATTTCAGTGCGCAGGTAAAATGTGCAAAAAAAAGCGATTTTTGTTTGTTAACGTTCTTATGGGTAAATATTAATGCGCACATGCGCAACCGGATGTCGTAAACCGAAAAGTGGGTTACATCACTCGTTACAAGGTCATTTCAGTTTTAGAATTATATAGGTATACATTTATATATGTACATACATATATATAAATATGTATATACATATATATAAATATGTATATTTATATATATGCATATATATACATATATATTCATATATATATATATACATATTTATGCATATATATCGATATATATGCGTGTATATATACATATATATACGTATATATACACACATATATGCATATATATACATATATATGCGCATATATAAACATATATATATATATCTACACATTTATATGCATATATGTCTTAATAGATGCTTAAAATATGTCTTAATATATGCTTAAAATATGTCTTAATAGATGCTTAAAATATGTCTTAATAGATGCTTAAAATATGTCTTAATAAATGCTTAAAATATGTCTTAATAGATGCTTAAAATATGTCTTAATAGATGCTTAAAATATGTCTTAATAGATGTTTAAAATATGTCTTAATAGATGTTTAAAATATGTCTTAATAGATGCTTAAAATATGTCTTAATAGATACTTAAAATATGTCTTAATAGATGCTTAAAATATGTCTTAATAAATGCTTAAAATATGTCTTAATAGATGTTTAAAATATGTCTTAATAGATGTTTAAAATATGTCTTAATAGATGCTTAAAATATGTCTTAATAGATGTTTAAAATATGTCTTAATAGATGCTTAAAATATGTCTTAATAGATACTTAAAATATGTCTTAATAGATGCTTAAAATATGTCTTAATAAATGCTTAAAATATGTCTTAATAGATGTTTAAAATATGTCTTAATAGATGTTTAAAATATGTCTTAATAGATGCTTAAAATATGTCTTAATAGATGCTTAAAATATGTCTTAATAAATGCTTAAAATATGTCTTAATAGATGCTTAAAATATGTCTTAATAGATGCTTAAAATATGTCTTAATAGATGCTTAAAATATGTCTTAATAGATGCTTAAAATATGTCTTAATAGATGCTTAAAATATGTCTTAATAGATGCTTAAAATATGTCTTAATAGATGCTTAAAATATGTCTTAATAGATGCTTAAAATATGTCTTAATAGATGTTTAAAATATGTCTTAATAGATGCTTAAAATATGTCTTAATAGATACTTAAAATATGTCTTAATAGCTACTTAAAATATGTCTTAATAGATGCTTAAAATATGTCTTAATAGATGCTTAAAATATGTCTTAATAGATGCTTAAAATATGTCTTAATAGATGCTTAAAATATGTCTTAATAGATGCTTAAAATATGTCTTAATAGATGCTTAAAATATGTCTTAATAGATGTTTAAAATATGTCTTAATAGATGCTTAAAATATGTCTTAATAGATGCTTAAAATACGTCTTAATAGATGTTTAAAATATGTCTTAATAGATGCTTAAAATATGTCTTAATAGATGCTTAAAATATGTCTTAATAGATGCTTAAAATATGTCTTAATAGATGCTTAAAATATGTCTTAATAGATGCTTAAACTATGTCTTAATAGATGCTTAAACTATGTCTTAATAGATGCTTAAAATATGTCTTAATAAATGCTTAAAATATGTCTTAATAGATGCTTAAAATATGTCTTAATAGATGCTTAAAATATGTCTTAATAAATGCTTAAAATATGTCTTAATAGATGTTTAAAATATGTCTTAATAGATGTTTAAAATATGTCTTAATAGATGCTTAAAATATGTCTTAATAGATGCTTAAAATATGTCTTAATAGATGCTTAAAATATGTCTTAATAGATGCTTAAAATATGTCTTAATAGATGCTTAAAATATGTCTTAATAGATGCTTAAAATATGCCTTAATAGATGCTTAAAATATGTCTTAATAGATGCTTAAAATATGTCTTAATAGATGCTTAAAATATGTCTTAATAGATGCTTAAAATATGTCTTAATAGATGCTTAAAATATGTCTTAATAGATGCTTAAAATATGTCTTAATAGATGCTTAAAATATGTCTTAATAGATGTTTAAAATATGTCTTAATAGATGCTTAAAATATGTCTTAATAGATGCTTAAAATATGTCTTAATAGATGTTTAAAATATGTCTTAATAGATGCTTAAAATATGTCTTAATAGATGCTTAAAATATGTCTTAATAGATGCTTTAAATATGTCTTAATAGATGCTTAAAATATGTCTTAATAGATGCTTAAAATATGTCTTAATAGATGCTGAAAATATGTCTTAATAGATGCTTAAAATATGTCTTAATAGATGCTAAAAATATGTCTTAATAGATGTTTAAAATATGTCTTAATAGATGCTTAAAATATGTCTTAATAGATACTTAAAATATGTCTTAATAGATACTTAAAATATGTCTTGATATATGCTTAAAATATGTCTTAATAGATGCTTAAAATATGTCTTAATAGATGCTTAAAATATGTCTTAATAGATGCTTAAAATATGTCTTAATAGATGCTTAAAATATGTCTTAATAGATGCTTAAAATATGTCTTAATAGATGTTTAAAATATGTCTTAATAGATGCTTAAAATATGTCTTAATAGATGCTTAAAATACGTCTTAATAGATGCTTAAAATATGTCTTAATAGATGCTTAAAATATGTCTTAATAGATGCTTAAAATATGTCTTAATAGATGCTTAAAATATGTCTTAATAGATGCTTAAAATATGTCTTAATAGATGCTTAAAATATGTCTTAATAGATGCTTAAAATATGTCTTAATAGATGCTTAAAATATGTCTTAATAGATGCTTAAAATATGTCTTAATAAATGCTTAAAATATGTCTTAATAGATGCTTAAAATATGTCTTAATAGATGCTTAAAATATGTCTTAATAAATGCTTAAAATATGTCTTAATAGATGTTTAAAATATGTCTTAATAGATGCTTAAAATATGTCTTAATAGATGCTTAAAATATGTCTTAATAGATGCTTAAAATATGTCTTAATAGATGCTTAAAATATGTCTTAATAGATGCTTAAAATATGTCTTAATAGATGCTTAAAATATGTCTTAATAGATGCTTAAAATATGTCTTAATAGATGCTTAAAATATGTCTTAATAGATGCTTAAAATATGTCTTAATAGATGCTTAAAATATGTCTTAATAGATGCTTAAAATATGTCTTAATAGATGCTTAAAATATGTCTTAATAGATGCTTAAAATATGTCTTAATAGATGCTTAAAATATGTCTTAATAGATGTTTAAAATATGTCTTAATAGATGCTTAAAATATGTCTTAATAGATACTTAAAATATGTCTTAATAGCTACTTAAAATATGTCTTAATAGATGCTTAAAATATGTCTTAATAGATGCTTAAAATATGTCTTAATAGATGCTTAAAATATGTCTTAATAGATGCTTAAAATATGTCTTAATAGATGCTTAAAATATGTCTTAATAGATGCTTAAAATATGTCTTAATAGATGTTTAAAATATGTCTTAATAGATGCTTAAAATATGTCTTAATAGATGCTTAAAATACGTCTTAATAGATGTTTAAAATATGTCTTAATAGATGCTTAAAATATGTCTTAATAGATGCTTAAAATATGTCTTAATAGATGCTTAAAATATGTCTTAATAGATGCTTAAAATATGTCTTAATAGATGCTTAAACTATGTCTTAATAGATGCTTAAACTATGTCTTAATAGATGCTTAAAATATGTCTTAATAAATGCTTAAAATATGTCTTAATAGATGCTTAAAATATGTCTTAATAGATGCTTAAAATATGTCTTAATAAATGCTTAAAATATGTCTTAATAGATGTTTAAAATATGTCTTAATAGATGTTTAAAATATGTCTTAATAGATGCTTAAAATATGTCTTAATAGATGCTTAAAATATGTCTTAATAGATGCTTAAAATATGTCTTAATAGATGCTTAAAATATGTCTTAATAGATGCTTAAAATATGTCTTAATAGATGCTTAAAATATGCCTTAATAGATGCTTAAAATATGTCTTAATAGATGCTTAAAATATGTCTTAATAGATGCTTAAAATATGTCTTAATAGATGCTTAAAATATGTCTTAATAGATGCTTAAAATATGTCTTAATAGATGCTTAAAATATGTCTTAATAGATGCTTAAAATATGTCTTAATAGATGTTTAAAATATGTCTTAATAGATGCTTAAAATATGTCTTAATAGATGCTTAAAATATGTCTTAATAGATGTTTAAAATATGTCTTAATAGATGCTTAAAATATGTCTTAATAGATGCTTAAAATATGTCTTAATAGATGCTTTAAATATGTCTTAATAGATGCTTAAAATATGTCTTAATAGATGCTTAAAATATGTCTTAATAGATGCTTAAAATATGTCTTAATAGATGCTTAAAATATGTCTTAATAGATGCTTAAAATATGTCTTAATAGATGTTTAAAATATGTCTTAATAGATGCTTAAAATATGTCTTAATAGATACTTAAAATATGTCTTAATAGATACTTAAAATATGTCTTGATATATGCTTAAAATATGTCTTAATAGATGCTTAAAATATGTCTTAATAGATGCTTAAAATATGTCTTAATAGATACTTAAAATATGTCTTAATAGATGCTTAAAATATGTCTTAATAGATGCTTAAAATATGTCTTAATAGATGTTTAAAATATGTCTTAATAGATGCTTAAAATATGTCTTAATAGATGCTTAAAATACGTCTTAATAGATGCTTAAAATATGTCTTAATAGATGCTTAAAATATGTCTTAATAGATGCTTAAAATATGTCTTAATAGATGCTTAAAATATGTCTTAATAGATGCTTAAAATATGTCTTAATAGATGCTTAAAATATGTCTTAATAGATGCTTAAAATATGTCTTAATAGATGCTTAAAATATGTCTTAATAGATGCTTAAAATATGTCTTAATAAATGCTTAAAATATGTCTTAATAGATGCTTTAAATATGTCTTAATAGATGCTTAAAATATGTCTTAATAAATGCTTAAAATATGTCTTAATAGATGTTTAAAATATGTCTTAATAGATGCTTAAAATATGTCTTAATAGATGCTTAAAATATGTCTTAATAGATGCTTAAAATATGTCTTAATAGATGCTTAAAATATGTCTTAATAGATGCTTAAAATATGTCTTAATAGATGCTTAAAATATGTCTTAATAGATGCTTAAAATATGTCTTAATAGATGTTTAAAATATGTCTTAATAGATGCTTAAAATATGTCTTAATAGATGCTTAAAATATGTCTTAATAGATGCTTAAAATATGTCTTAATAGATGCTTAAAATATGTCTTAATAGATGCTTAAAATATGTCTTAATAGATGCTTAAAATATGTCTTAATAGATGTTTAAAATATGTCTTAATAGATGCTTAAAATATGTCTTAATAGATGCTTAAAATATGTCTTAATAGATGTTTGAAATATGTCTTAATAGATGCTTAAAATATGTCTTAATAGATGCTTAAAATATGTCTTAATAGATGCTTAAAATATGTCTTAATAGATGCTTAAAATATGTCTTAATAGATGCTTAAAATATGTCTTAATAGATGCTTAAAATATGTCTTAATAGATGCTTAAAATATGTCCTAATAGATGCTTAAAATATGTCTTAATAGATACTTAAAATATTTCTGCAAAAAATGTAGAAAAGTGAGATAATACATACAAAAGAGAGAATAGTGTAAATTTAATTTATGGTTTTCAATGAAATGAACGGATTAGGATTTACTTATCTTAATTCCTCGTCTTAAAGACGTGGTTACTCTTTGCTGCCTGTGTTCAACTGACGTTAGTGACGGTTGCCTAATTAGAAAGGGCATTGAATGTTGGCTCACTAAGACAGTAGGTGTACTTCAGGGCTACACAATAAAAAGTGTTTTTTTTACATTCTTTCGCAAGTAAGAAGGAAAGGAGCCTTTTCAATGTCTGATTCTTTTAAATACGATGAATACTGAAAAATGTTAACGTCTTCAAATTTGGATTATACATAAATAACTTAATCAGGCGTAAAAAATAAAATAAAAGTTCCGAGGAGAGTTGGAAGGCTGAAAAAGAGTTTTAGAACAAATACAAAGTATGAATCGAGGAATAAATGTAAGTGGTAATATTTACCAGTCAGGAGTTTGGAATAGGTACAATTTTTTTTTCGTCTACAAGAGATGACCACTGTAAGCGACGGGTAGCAAATTGTGAAATCTTTTATTTCAAACAGTCGAGTTAACATTTAAATGATCCGTTTTTAAAAGAATGTGTATACATATATATAGACAAAGGCAAAAAACAATGAAATCTTTGTGTCTTGTATGGTGAAAAGAGTTTTAATTAAATACAGTTTTGCCTTCATCTAAATAAATTAGCATCAAATATTTAGAGAGCTCCCTCTTATAGAAACTATGATTCTATTAATTTAACATGATGCAAAGACTATTCAGTTTTAGGAGTTTGCTTCAAAATAATAAGTGAAGAGAAGGTTAAGGTTAGGGTTAGGGTTAGTTTGCTTTAAAATAATAAGTGAAGAGAAGGTTAGGGTAAGGGTTAGGGTTAGTTTGCTTTAAAATAATAAGTGAAGAGACGGTTAGGGTTAGGGTTAGTTTGCTTTAAAATAATAAGTGAAGAGAAGGTTAGGGTTAGGGTTAGTTTACTTTAAAATAATAAGTCAAGAGAAGGTTAGGGTTAGGGTTAGTTTACTTTAAAATAATAAGTGAAGAGACGGTTAGGGTTAGGGTTAGTTTGCTTTGAAATAATAAGTGAAGAGACGGTTAGGGTTAGGGTTAGTTTGCTTTAAAATAATAAGTCAAGAGAAGGTTAGGGTTAGGGTTAGTTTACTTTAAAATAATAAGTGAAGAGAAGGTTAGGGTTAGGGTTAGTTTACTTTGAAATGATAAGTGAAGAGAAGGTTAGGGTTAGGGTTAGTTTGCTTTAAAATAATAAGTGAAGAGAAGGTTAGGGTTAGGGTTAGTTTACTTTAAAATAATAAGTGAAGAGAAGGTTAGGGTTAGGGTTAGTTTGCTTTAAAATAATAAGTGAAGAGAAGGTTAGGGTTAGGGTTAGTTTACTTTAAAATAATAAGTCAAGAGAAGGTTAGGGTTAGGGTTAGTTTACTTTAAAATAATAAGTGAAGAGACGGTTAGGGTTAGGGTTAGTTTGCTTTGAAATAATAAGTGAAGAGAAGGTTAGGGTTAGGGTTAGTTTGCTTTAAAATAATAAGTCAAGAGAAGGTTAGGGTTAGGGTTAGTTTACTTTAAAATAATAAGTGAAGAGAAGGTTAGGGTTAGGGTTAGTTTGCTTTAAAATAATAAGTGAAGAGAAGGTTAGGGTTAGGGTTAGTTTGCTTTAAAATAATAAGTGAAGAGAAGGTTGGGGTTAGGGTTAGTTTGCTTTAAAATAATAAGTGAAGAGAAGGTTAGGGTTAGGGTTAGTTTGCTTTAAAATAATAAGTGAAGAGAAGGTTAGGGTTAGGGTTAGTTTGCTTTGAAATAATAAGTGAAGAGAAGGTTAGGGTTAGGGCTAGTTTGCTTTGAAATAATAAGTGAAGAGAAGGTGGCAAAATATGTCTTAAAAATGTAAAAAAAAAATAAGATAAAAGTTAATTCATGGCTTCATATGAAATGAACGGGCAAAGATATATTTATCTTAATTCCTCTTCTTAGAGACATGTAGTTCCCCTTGCTGCATATGTAAAAATTATCCCATTTGTGCTGGTGCATTTGCTACTTGTCTCCCGCTCCTGGACAAAGTTCAAAAGAGAGTCGTCAACCTGATAGGTCCGGAACTGTTATCTAGGCTCAGCTTCTCTCTCATCGATGAAATGTTGCATCCCTCTACCTGGTCTATAAGTATTTTAATGGTGGATGCTCCAACGAACTACAATCCCTTGTACCCCCCATCGACGTAAATACCTCGGATGAACCCGACAAGGAGCAAAGTTCCACCCCTACACAGTAGAGATCCCTAGACGTAAGAAGGCGTTTTACTCTTATAGTTTCTTCCACAGAACTGCTAGACTTTGGAACTCCCTTCCGGGTTCCTGCTTTTCCAACTATACTGACATGCGGAGGTTCAAGTTTAATGTAAACAGACATCTTGCTGCTCAACTCCCTACACAGAATCCTTGCAACTTATGGACCCAATAGTAGCCCCCTACATCAAAGGGTGACTCTGCCTTGTTTGGGCTGAAAATAGAATAAAACAATGTTAATGCGGGACAGTTATTCTAATGGTTTCGTGTCCCGATGCAAATATCTACTCTGATGTTCACACGTTACATGAAATAGTTTCGTGTCCCGATGCAATTATCTACTCTGATGTTCACACGTTACATGAAATGGTTTCGTGTCCCGATGCAATTATCTACTCTGATGTTCGCACGTTACATGAAATGGTTTCGTGTCCCGATGCAATTATCTACTCTGATGTTCACACGTTACATAAAATGGTTTCGTGTTTCGATGTAATTATCTACTCTGATGTTCACACGTTATATGAAATGGTTTCGTGTCCCGATGCAATTATCTACTCTGATGTTCACACGTTACATGAAATGGTTTCGTGTTCCGATGCAATTATCTACTCTGATGTTCACACGTTATATGAAATGGTTTCGTGTTCCGATGCAATTATCTACTCTGATGTTCACACGTTATATGAAATGGTTTCGTGTTCCGATGCAATTATCTACTCTGATGTTCACACGTTACATGAAATGGTTTCGTGTTCCGATGCAATTATCTACTCTGATGTTCACACGTTATATGAAATGGTTTCGTGTTCCGATGCAATTATCTACTCTGATGTTCACACGTTACATGAAATGGTTTCGTGTTCCGATGCAATTATCTACTCTGATGTTCACACGTTACATGAAATGGTTTCGTGTTCCGATGCAATTATCTACTCTGATGTTCACACGTTATATGAAATGGTTTCGTGTTCCGATGCAATTATCTACTCTGATGTTCACACGTTATATGAAATGGTTTCGTGTTCCGATGCAATTATCTACTCTGATGTTCACACGTTACATGAAATGGTTTCGTGTTCCGATGCAATTATCTACTCTGATGTTCACACGTTACATGAAATGGTTTCGTGTTCCGATGCAATTATCTACTCTGATGTTCACACGTTACATGAAATGGTTTCGTGTTCCGATGCAATTATCTACTCTGATGTTCACACGTTATATGAAATGGTTTCGTGTTCCGATGCAATTATCTACTCTGATGTTCACACGTTACATGAAATGGTTTCGTGTTCCGATGCAATTATCTACTCTGATGTTCACACGTTATATGAAATGGTTTCGTGTTCCGATGCAATTATCTACTCTGATGTTCACACGTTATATGAAATGGTTTCGTGTTCCGATGCAATTATCTACTCTGATGTTCACACGTTATATGAAATGGTTTCGTGTTCCGATGCAATTATCTACTCTGATGTTCACACGTTACATGAAATGGTTTCGTGTTCCGATGCAATTATCTACTCTGATGTTCACACGTTACATGAAATGGTTTCGTGTTCCGATGCAATTATCTACTCTGATGTTCACACGTTATATGAAATGGTTTCGTGTTCCGATGCAATTATCTACTCTGATGTTCACACGTTATATGAAATGGTTTCGTGTTCCGATGCAATTATCTACTCTGGTGTTCACACGTTACATGAAATGGTTTCGTGTTCCGATGCAATTATCTACTCTGATGTTCACACGTTACATGAAATGGTTTCGTGTTCCGATGCAATTATCTACTCTGATGTTCACACGTTATATGAAATGGTTTCGTGTTCCGATGCAATTATCTACTCTGATGTTCACACGTTATATGAAATGGTTTCGTGTTCCGATGCAATTATCTACTCTGATGTTCACACGTTACACGAAATGGTTTCGTGTTTCGATGCAATTATCTACTCTGATGTTCACACGTTACATGAAATGGTGTCGTGTTCCGATGCAATTATCTACTCTGATGTTCACACGTTATATGAAATGGTTTCGTGTTTCGATGCAATTATCTACTCTGATGTTCACACGTTACATGAAATGGTTTCGTGTTCCGATGAAATTATCTACTCTGATGTTCACACGTTACATGAAATTGTTTCGTGTCCCGATGCAATTATCTACTCTGATGTTCACACGTTACATGAAATGGTTTCGTGTTCCGATGCAATTATCTACTCTGATGTTCACACGTTATATGAAATGGTTTCGTGTTTCGATGCAATTATCTACTCTGATGTTCACACGTTACATGAAATTGTTTCGTGTTCCGATGCAATTATCTACTCTGATGTTCACACGTTACATGAAATGGTTTCGTGTCCCGATGCAATTATCTACTCTGATGTTCACACGTTACATGAAATGGTTTCGTGTCCCGATGCAATTATCTACTCTGATGTTCACACGTTATATGAAATGGTTTCGTGTCCCGATGCAATTATCTACTCTGATGTTCACACGTTATATGAAATGGTTTCGTGTTCCGATGCAATTATCTACTCTGATGTTCACACGTTATATGAAATGGTTTCGTGTTCCGATGCAATTATCTACTCTGATGTTCACACGTTATATGAAATGGTTTCGTGTTCCGATGCAATTATCTACTCTGATGTTCACACGTTATATGAAATGGTGTCGTGTTCCGATGCAATTATCTACTCTGATGTTCACACGTTACATGAAATGGTTTCGTGTTCCGATGCAATTATCTACTCTGATGTTCACACGTTACATGAAATGGTTTCGTGTCCCGATGCAATTATCTACTCTGATGTTCACACGTTACATGAAAGTGAAAAGCACTACTTATTATTTTCTTCGATTAATTCGTCTAGCTTTTCTAGACGTATTTTCATCCAGCAAATTCGTTTCTAAACTCAAAATTTAAAGTATTTTATCTTACTTATCTCATTGCTTTTGTACGTTAACATGATCGTATTCCCACCCGTATTTCATCATATAAGTGGTTTTATTTCTGGGCCATCTTAAAAGAGCAAAGTATAAACTGCACTATACCAAACATTGCTTCTTTTTTATTTTGTGTTTCCTTGTTTGCTTTTACCGGTTGAT
The DNA here is from genome assembly GCF_053919585.1 of Euprymna scolopes. NCBI lineage: Eukaryota > Metazoa > Mollusca > Cephalopoda > Sepiida > Sepiolidae > Euprymna > Euprymna scolopes. The sequence goes on from NC_136495.1 coordinate 132,254,867, forward strand.
CCTATTTATCAAAGCTGTTTTTATTTTTTCTAACATCTTACTAGAATAACAGACTTCTTATCGAATATCCAGAAACAATAGATACGAAAAGAGAAAGAAAACAAGTACAAATATGATCCTGCACTCCCTAACTTGAAAAAAACATATGGAATATTGTTTAATAATATAATATCAACATAACCTTTTTCTTGACAGTGTAGTTTTTCCATGTACGAGACGCCTTAAATAAGTTTCCAGACTTTTTTTGTCTGGGCATTTTTTTTTTGATAATATACAAATGAAAGTCTAGTCTCCTGTTAAGTTATTGCCTCCGGCTGCAATGTACTTTTTGTGTCGTTCTAACAACTCCTTTGAGACCCCATGGAAGTTCTATTTTGTGAGTGTATCAATAACCCTCGTCACAGCCTTTTTCATATCCTCAATTGTCTCATGACGACAGCGCCTAAGGGTTTCCTTAAGCTTAGGGTATACCAATAGTCACAGGGAGCAAGTTCTGCACTATAGGGAGGGTGAGGAACTGCCTTGATGCCCATCTTGGTCAAATAGTCTGTGGCAAGTATGGAACACGCTTGAGACAAACCTCGCGCAAATCTTCCGCGTCTTCAGTTCCTCGCAAATAGCTGTGTGTACCATTCCCACACTGACATAAAAATGTGCACTTATTGTCTCTATAGACACACGACGATCTTTATCCATGAATTTCATTATGTCAATCAACTCTGGTGTTCTGACATCCTTAATCTTCCCACATTTATCATAATCTCTCAAACACTACATGCCTTCTTTGAATCTCTTATGCTATTCAAAAACTGATGCTAGATTCATGTAATATGGTCCAAAATCGGTCTCAAGTATTCCATACGTTGCTGTGGGATTTTTCCGTTTTAAACATAATTTTATTGCATATCGTTCTTTTAAAGTGTCCTCACGCCCAAATCGCATTTATAAAATTCACCACTAGTCGTCACCAGGTTTTGAAGGGTGTATTTCAATTCCTGCTGTAGCTGGTCATTTAATCTGAAATCATAAAATTGATCAGCTATCGAATAAGATATATAGCAATAACATACTGAATTTTCAAGTCTCTATGACAATTTAAATGCGTGTGCAAAATAGTCTGGAAACTTATTGAAAGCTTCTAGTATATGTGATTTGCTCCGAATATAAAGCCGCCTATTTTTAATACAAAACGTTAAAGGGCTATGAAGACGGGAGACATATTATTAAAACGAGCGAACATTTTTTATTCAGAATTTACTTTTAGCCACCATCATCACGGGTCTCAATGAACTTTTGCCAGAATTTCAATGATCCATTTTGCTTCTGACGCACTTACATAACAGGTTTTTTTAGAGCCTTACATCGCCAATATCAGCAACAGAATATTGAAACGTTTAGGTAATTAATTTATAAGTTCAGTCACCGTAACAATGCAATTTTCTATCCTCTCAGATGAAATTGGGTGGAAAAAAACATATGAGACATTATTTTTGGAAAACCATCAACACCGTATGTTGATATCGATTCCCCCAAATATATAATCCGTATTTTAATATTGTCTTTTCAATGCCACATAATATTTTCTAATCTATGTTAATTTCATGATAGGTGTTTGACTGGGATCTAATCTATGGTTCATTCTATAAACTATACAAGAGCTCGTCTAATTTCAACCTATGGAAATATGTTTCTTGTTCTAAACTTAAAACTAAATATAATAACAATGAGCAGAGTTTCTTCTTAAGAGTTACCCTGTTGTTGAACAGATTATCTTATTTTTATTTATTTATTTATTTATTGTTGGCTGTTATATACTGAAGCTTATTTTCTTAAATATTCCGTCGATTTTGTATAACATTCCTATACTTACAAAGTGTGATAAAACAAATATTTATAAATAAAACTGTTTCAGAATAAATTCGAATTATATATATATATATATATATATATATATATATATATATATATATATATGAATAAAAATAAGTATACTATGACATTATAAAAAAACATTTAAGGTCCTACATTTACTGAAAGAGTATGACAACTGATATAGAAGGAGCGGCAAAGTCGTGTAAGGGATGTGCATTGGCTACAAAAGCGCCCCCAATACCATTAAGCCCGTGGCTTAAAGCGGACCACACATGGCAAAGAATACACGTAGATTACGCAAGCCTACTGGATGGAAACATGGTAGACAGGTTTTCAAAATTGCCTGAGGTATTTCGATGAAAAAGTCCAACGACGGATTTTACAATCAGTGCTCTTCTCGAATTGTATACTAGGTTTGGGATGGTCGATTGTCTAGTGTCAGACAATGGCACATAATTCATTTCAGCAGATTTTAAAAGCTTTTGCGAGGATTTCTAGGTTAACCACATAACGACGTCAACCTATCATCCCCGAGCGAACGATCAGGCAGAGAGGTTTTTTGACACGCGGAAAAGAGCCCTGAAAAAGGTCAAGGATCGCCCTCAGAAAAGGCATTACAGCAGTTCTTACAAGTTTACCGAATTATGCGAAATGAAAACGCTCCATCGAAGATGTCGCCGGCAGAGTTAATGTTCGTGAGGATAATTATGCCGGTTTTCGAAAAACCTTTGCCAAAACTGGTGAAACCGCCGAATACTATAGATCCTAAAAAGAGGTACTTACATGGTAAAAAGGTATTTTCCAGGTATAATTTAATAATAGTACGATGTGAGAACGAGGAAAGGTCCAGAAAAGGATCAGGCGGATGGTTTACATTATCGAAGATATATGATACATTCGACCTGGTAACACCACAAGCAGCCGGACAACGCTGATCCTCCAAAAAAAAAGGAAAATAACCGACTCGATACAGATTAACCCCAGGGAAAAGAGCTGTACGATCATTCCAGGGAATTAAAAGCTCGGAGGGGGGGGCAAATCACCCCTATTTAAGAACTAAATGGAATCAACCAGTCCTATTGTTACATGATAAGGGCTGTCCCCTTTTCATGTAAGCATAAAAATAGAGAGCTTTAGTTAAAATGAAAATGAAATAGCATAGGCGAAATTCGAACCTCGTAATTTAGGTTTAGAAATAGATTACGTGTGAGAATTAGAAAATGGAATGTAAAACAGCTTAGAGATAAAATAGTTTCAATAAAAGAATGTGCACTGTCAATTTTGTTATGAAAATTCAACTGAAAGAATGCAGCTACAAGATAATTTAATAAACATGATTTTAACATATTGGAAATATAGGTTATTGAGTATAGGTTAAAATCCCTTTTGTAAAAAAAAGAAAAGTTTTGGACACGTATGTCAAGAACACGTGTGTATGACGTCATGGAAAATAGAAAGTTCTAGAGATAGTTAGAAAAACTTTAGAGTTAAGGAGACAGAAGAAGCAGGGGGAGAGACGGAGAGAGAGTCTGAGGTCGACAGACGACAGTCCAGTTTGGGATTCGAACGTCTAGAAGCGAGACGGTCACTTTGAAACTTAAAATGTGAAGCTTTGAATTCTTGATGAGAAAACCACGGCCGGTCGTGAGAAGAAATAAACCCATCATGTGTGTTTTATAAACGTCGTCTTTGTGTTGTGATTCCACCAAAAGGTAAAGTGAATTGTTATTATATGTCTATATATCTGTGTTATAAAATGTCGTGACATACACATCTCATATCTACACTAAGACTGTCTGAACACTATCTCCTCACTCAAAGAGCTTTCCATTACAATTCTAAGAATGAACATTTTAATATATATGAATCGCTTCATAACAGAAACAACGACATTATTATAAAACGAAAATTTTCTTACAACATCCCTCTCTCAACAACATCTCTCAATAAGAATCTCTCTCTTTTAATAAGACACAAACGCTCTCTCTTAATAAGACCCTTATATAACACTATAAGTACTACAGGTTTCAGAAACTAGATTGAGACATTCATTCCATGTTTAACTGCATATTACGAACATGTTTCTTTCATACCCGTTTAGTGGCTCCTGTATTTTTTATGATAAACACGTATTATATTTATACACTTTACACTTGTGGTTTCTTTTATTTGTGACCCCTAGCACGGGTCTACAGCAACTAGTTACTGCTTGGATTTAGTATTCTATCACAAGTGAATAATTTAAATAGGATCATTGACGTATTAATGATTATTTACATAAAACAAAAATATTATTAGATGATTGTGATCATTTAGACCGACAGTATCGTTTGCAAGTCAATACATAATTTGGAGAAACCTGTGTCTGTCTTCTTTAATACTGTGGCAACTTATACATCATATAAACAAGTGGATTGTTCAACTTTTGTAGCATACGCAGTGTTCCGTTTTGTCATTGCTCTAGGCCAACCAGAACTGAGAGAAAAAGCTATCAAAGATTTAGAAACATTCGAGATTCTTCAAAGTTGGTGATACTGTAAAAACTGATCGGCCCGATAGCAAAAATCGGAAATATTAGCCGACAATCAAACATGGCGACATTCTTCTTAATAAAGTACAAAAATTGTGTCGTGTGATCAATACATGATTTTTTTTCTTCAACGGACCAGTTCCATTTATTCTGCTTATTCAAAACTGACGCTAACATGTCTGCATTCATTATTTGCTAGTTTTCTGAATTGTTTTCATTATAAGACCCAAAATAATAAAAAAAATATATATTACTGTTAGTTTACATAAGTTAAATCTAAACATGCTTTTCAGTTATTTGTTTGTAAATGCACCGCTTTATATTTCCCCTACACGTACACATTAATATTTATTTTTTTTATTTGTTCTTGAAAATGTAGAAGTTTGTCTACATAAAATTATATGAAAGACAACGTCTTCATTTAGCTTGAAATCATTTTTGCTTCTCATTTAATCAATCTCTACGTATATAAAATATTAGGTATAAACATATGCATATACATATAGAGAGAGAAAGAGAGCGAGAGAGTTCGTGTGAGGTATTATATTTGTATATATATATATGCATATATATATATAAGTATATATAGTAAGTTATAAAATATATATAGCAATTAAGCTACACAGAATATTCAGGCTTATAAGCCTGACGAATCTTGGCGTGGATGAAACGCGGAATATTCTGTGTAGCTTTATTGCATATATATTTTATAACTTACCACCTCGCTCTACCTTTGTATTGAGCACTGTTGCAGTAAATACTTACAGTTTACGCATAAATTTATACTTTCGTATATAATTTATGTGATTAAATGAAGTATCCATATATATATATATACATAGTAATTTATAAAATATATATGGCGATTAAGCTACACTGAATATTCTGCGTTTCATCCAACTATAGGATTCGTCAGGCTTATATAGATACATATATATGCATATATATATATATATATATATATATATATATATATATATATATATTCGAGGCCTGCCTAAAAAGTATCAGAACTTATTTTTTCCCAAATACAGACGATAACGCGGCGCCACTCTACACAGTGAAGGAAGACAGTTGCCTGCGTATGCGTAAAGTTGTAAATGAACTTCCAGCGCGTAAGTCGCTGCCAGTCGGTCGCTGAGTGAGGTGCTACACAATGTGTTCGTCAGATTATCTATTCCTTCAAGGTGACTGAACGTTGTTAAGCAAATTTTGGAAAAAAGCTTGGTAATTTTCAAACCGAAACAATTCGTAAGATTCAGCGGGTGTTTGAAGAAGATTCGATGAATTTAATACAAATTAAGGAATGGTTCAACCGATTCAAAATTGGTCGCACATCAGTGCAGAGAGACTAGCCTTCTGGTAGGGGTCAAATAGCTCGGAATGCACCTGTTGTTGAGAGGGTGCGAAATTTGGTGATGGCAGATCGTTGTTCGACCGTGCGGGAGCTTGCCGATGAGGTTGGAGTGAGTAAAGATTCCTTACATGCAAATTTGCGTGATGATATGGGCATGCAAAGAGTGGCAGCAGAACTGGTGCGCAGATTGTTTTCGCAGGAACAAAAGGAGAAAAAGTGTTTAATATGCAAAGAACCTTCTGAACACCGCAACCACTGATCCTGAATTTCTGAACACCGTCATAACTGGAGATAAATTATGGATGTATGGCTACGTCCGAGAAACAAAAAGAGAGTTATCGCAATGTAACCATCCCGAGCCTCCAAGACCGAAAAAAAGTGCTGCTGACGACCTTCTTTGATATCCATGGAATTGTGCATCACGAATACCCACCAGAAGGACAAACTGTGACAAAGAAGTACTATCAAGATGTTCTCTGGCGTCTTGGTGACGCAGTCTGGCCCAAAAGACCAGGCATGTGAACTGCGAAAATTGTCAACTTCACCACGAAAACGCACACGCATCTTATTTGATCCAACATTTCTTTGCCATACATGGAACTCCAGTCGTGCGCCCCCCAAACACACACACACACACACATACACACAAACAGACATTTTCACTTAAACATATATATATATATATATATATATATATATATATATATATATATATATATATATACGATAGCGTGTGTCACGCTTTGATCCGTGTCGTTTAACTGTTATATACTTCCATTTCTTGTGATAAATAATTTTACCAAGAATTCTTCATGAATTTTTGTTTCGGTTTTCATTATAGACGATGGCACTCAAGTCATTTAATTTTTTTTATAAATAATTTTACTAAGAATTCCTCATAAATCTTGGTTTCGGTTTCGACTATAACTAATGATACTCCAATAATGCATGTGTTTTATATATATATATATATATATATATATATATATATATATATATATATATATATATATATGTATGTATGTTATATATATATGTGTGTGTATGTAATATATATACATATATATATATGTATGTAATATATATATATATGTAATATATATGTATATATGTAATATATATGTATGTAATATATATAGATGTATGTAATATATATATATATATATATATATATATATATATATATAACTTTGGGATTCGGTTTCGATTCAACCTGATGAACCTAAGTCATATTGATATATTTTTTTTATTTTTTAAATTGCAACTTTATAATATATAAACATCGATAGAAAATTAACTCTATAATAATATATACGAAATCTTCAAGAATTAAAATATCATATTTAAGCGTATTTTACGACCTGGCTACGCCAGGCGTTCCTGCTAGTTAGGATAAATATTTTGCAGTTTACTTGGCCTTCGGGACAAGATCAAAGTGTAGTATCTGTTCTTCAGATGCTGCACTTCTATTTCTTGTTCTCTTTCAGTGGAGGAGAAATCCTTCACGACTGAGACAATTTTTATTTTGTACCTTTTCTCCACGTTAAAAAACGACCCTGGTGTCTAACTCTGTCCCGTGGGGAGGCATAGTAAATAGGTACAATAATATCAGACGTCTCCATTTACGCTGCAGATCTACAGAATGCTAACATCAATATATTACATATGAATCAGTACCCTGTAGAATTTCCACAGGTCTCACTATTGTCTAAGTATTTTAATAGAAGCTTCAATGATTTCAACACACATGAGTGACGACTGTATTTGATTATTGTTAGTTTAATAAAAAAAAAAGATATGATGATTTTGTAAAAGAAACGGACATTGTAAAAATATCCAAGATGTCATAAAATTCTTATACTGTTCTTAGTCAACTTAATAAGTGATTGTCGGAAACAATTATCAGATTATGTTTGTCAATTCCTTGTTAAAGGTTTCATCAGATGCTGTCAGTCTGTAATTGGTGTTAATGGATGGATACTCAAACAAGTATGAACTTATCAATTGCCCTAGTGTGTAATAAACTACCTCAATTACCATCGCTTCTGTCAATAAAAAAAGTGATGTCAAATGTTTCTTTTTTCTGTTTTATTAAGTACTCTGACCGTTTTTTTATATTCTTCTTCACAAACTCCTCACTACGCTGTTAAGATATGACCTCATAACGATTCAAGAACGCTTTTTTTTCTTTGTTGTTGTTGTTGTTTTTATTTTTTTTTTTTTTTTTTCCTTTTATGTACTTTCGGTTTGGTGCAGCCGTTTGGCAGAAAATAAGCACAGGACACTAAAGATATTCAATTTTGTAGCCAACAGACTAACTATTTTAATTTTGCATTCATAAAAAATATCTTGGTTTTCGTCTCTTATTTTTGTATTATAACAACTTTTATTTTTGTTTAATAATATTTTCCTCTGAGCTTTGAACAAATTATTTAATTAATTTTGTGCTATTCTTTGTGCATTTCCGCTGAGTTATTTTCCTTTCATATGTAAATATCTATTTCTACCGAATAAGTATTAATAACGTTATTTTATATATTTCATTTGATTTTTTTCATTTTATAGACTGTTAAATGTTTGTTTGCTATAAAGCTGTTATTTTCTATTTTTATATAAAAAATTCATTGTTAATGCATCGATAAGTCTGTTTTCTTTTCTGATTATTTATATTTATTTCTCCTGATTTATTTACTTTATACCGAATTATTTGGATAATTAATCATTTATTTTTAACAAGTTCCATCTGAAATAACTCTGTAGGTAAAATAAAGGTTTCTGTACGAAATATCCTGCAAATTCCCGAGTCTGAGATCATGATTTCTGAGTTCGATAGAAAGAAATGTGTCCAGTCTGATAATTTTAGACAAGCGTCTAATTGCAGCACATTTGTTCCAGGGCAGATAATTTATTCACTGTAGAAAATGAATGAAGCTTGTTCATGTAGAAGGGGATATGCCAATCGCATAGAACAGTACCATGAAGTAACAGCTGTTGCAGGAACGTCCCGCACAGAGCGTACAAAATAAGTTACACCTCCGGCAACCGATGATAGATTATAACCTCTTGATGTAATTGATTTTGCATATTCATTTCTCAATTTATATCAGGAAATTTTGTATATGCTTCCAATTGTGATCAGAAGAAGAATTATGGCCAAATGTTAATTTGTATATAATTCGATTGGTTCCGATAATGTAAAGATATGATATTCCTATTTTTAGTGATGAGGTGGGATCTATTAAAAGTATTAAAGAATATTTAACACTATTCTAATCAAAATTCTAATAGAGATGTCTCGGATAGACGAGTTTCATGCGGAAAAGTTATTGCTAGATTGGTTCGTTTATTTTGCCAATAAACGAATGATTGTTTTTTTGGGATTAATCGTGTGTTCTCATTTTTTTTTCCTTTTTTAATCAGTAATTTCATTTCTGCTTTTGCTTTTTAAATGGAGAAATTGAAAAAAATCGAGCTTTTATGAAAGTTCCATTGTCACGCAGATGAACGGACTAATGAGCGTATTATAATTGATGCTGTGGAAAAGATGACGATTAGAAAGAGGAGATAATTTGACGTCCAAGTAGAATGCCGTAAAGCTCCACATTAAGACTTGATAATTACAGTAAGGCAAAAATAAAAAACGTTTGCATCTTACTCAAGCGGAAACCATTGAAATATACTCGATATCATATTATTTTACGGATTATGAACACACTGACATAAAAACATGGAAAAATATTTTTTAAATGTTTGAACATTTGCTTTTTACCTTTAATATCTTTTATGATTAAGTCTAATTTTATTTCCCTAACGAAAGAAAAAGTATCTGCTTAATTCTCCTGATAGAAAACGTGGACGCTATGTCGGTTTTCTAATACGGAGGACATCAACATGATAAAAAGAAGCACCACTGCATGAGTACAAAAACACCCATGTATTTTCGATGAAAAATGAGAGCGCTTTTGAAGATAATGCCTGGAAGGCGTATTTCTTGAAACAAATCCTATATTATAATTTTAACCGAGGCTGAAACGGACCGAAACAAATGTCAAGAATAAAAACGTTTTAAAATAGTGAGACCCGATTTTTAGTCTCATATAACAAACATGTAAGAAATACGAATTGAAATTGATATATATATATTAGGTGTCCGGAAAATAATGGCCATTTCAGGAAGTCTGTTTTGAAATTGGATTTTATCATAGGATTTTTATTATATTTCAGGTAAACATCAACATGATTATTGATTTATATATGCTCTTTAATAATTTCTTACTTTTTTCTTTCACAAAACGTTTTATGAGCGAATGAGGCCATAATTTGAAATATGAGAAAAGAAGACTTACGATTACTTTTCCTGCATGAGTTTAAGCTTGGTAACAATGCTTCTCAAACAACTGCAAATATCAATAGGGCATGGGGAGAAGGCATCACAAGTGATAGAACAGTACGAAGGTGGTTTCAGAAATTTCGTAGTGGTGATGAGAGCCTTAAAGATGAAGAAGGTAGAGGACGGCCATCTAATCTTGACAATGAAAATTTGAGAGTCATTGTTGAGCAAAACCCACGGCAAAGTGTCAGGGAAATGTCTCGGGAACTTGGTGTCAGCAGTTCAACAGTGTCGGACCATCTGAAGAATATTGGCAAGGTGAAAAAGCTCGACAAATGGGTCCCACATGAGCTCAATGAAAATCTACAAGCTCGACGTTTTGAAGTGTGTTCGATGTTTTTTTTTTTGCGAAACATTAATGATCCATTTCTTGACCGAATAGTCACCTGTGACGAAAAGTGGATCCTTTATGATAATCGGAAACGATCAGGCCAATGGTTTGATTGTGATGAACCACCCAAACATTTTCCAAAGCCAAAGTTTCACCAACAGAAGATTATACTGACTGTTTGGTGGTGTGCAATTGGTGTTATTCATTACAGCTTTCTGGATGCAAATCAGAGCATCACAGCAGAGGTTTACTGCAATCAACTCGAAGAAATGCATCATCATTTACAAAAATTGAGACCTGCATTAGTGAATAGGCGTGGTCCAATCCTGCTCCACGATAATGCGCGGCCTCATGTTGCGAGAATGACACTGCAGAAACTCACAGACTTGGGATACGAAACTTCACCACATCCTTCTTATTCTCCAGATCTTTCACCCACGGACTACCATTTTTTCAAGCATTTAGCCGCTTTTTTAAGCAACAAAACCTTCAGATCTAATGCAGAGGTTGAATCTTTTTTTCAAAGATTTCTTAGCATCTAAGCCAAAGAATTTTTATCAACGAGGCATAAATGATCTAGTTGATAGATGGCAAAAATGCATGGCTGTTCAAGGATCATACTTTGACTAATTTCAATGTCTAGTGTCACCTATTTGATTAATAAATCCTTTTTCTCTAAAATTGGCCATTATTTTCCGGACAACCTAATATATATATATTTGTAGTCATCGACATACAGTCCTTTTTCGTTGTATCACAACTCATCAGTGCCGCTAGATTAGCATCTCTCCCAAGCCAAGGATTTAACCTAGAACCGTCGTGTTGAGATACGGCAGTTCTACCACTCGACCGTGGAATCGACGCCCGTAAATAACTCGTCGGAATGTCTATTTAAATAGACACCCGCCACCACTTTTATATATATATATATATATATATATATATATATATATATATATATATATATAATATAAATTATAAAAATTATAACACGGAAATTACATAATTGTCGATGCAATAATTTATTTCAACCTTATGGTATTTTCAAGCATCTAAATCAGACAATTACATTTTTGATACTGAAAAAGAAAAGAAAAATCGTGCTTCGACCCTCAAAAAACCAAAGGTGGTGGTAGTAGCAATCCACTTAATACATTTATAGAGAGGGTGGTAGGGATTTAAAAAAATAAAAATTAAAAATTAAAAATAACAAATAAAAAAAATTAGATTAGACACTTATAAGCGGCAGCTCGATGTAACCATAGATACACACACACACACACACACACACACACACACACACACACACACACACACTCACTCACACACACACACACACGCAACACATACACATACACACACACACGCCTCTAAGATGTACGTTCTGACATGTAAATGCCTTGACACGCGTTTACTAACCTAGGAAGGGGGGGGCGAAAGTATACGGATATATAGTGAAAGAAATAGAACAGCGCGTAATGGAAAAAAGAAGAAAGAAAAAAAGAGGAAGAAAAGAAGAGGATACAGTGATTGAGTCATGGAAAGTAGGTCTATTAAAAGATAAATAAATTAATAAAAAATATAACTAAAAAAATAAATAAATAAAAATAAGAAAATAAAAATAAAAAGAATATTATATATAAAGTTTTAAAACTATCTGTATGTTATTATGTAAAAATTGATATTATCTTATAATTCATTTAAATATTTTATATGTGATATAATACTATGAATTTAAAAATTGAGTCTATATATTTAATATTTTATATATTTTCATGTAAATAATTTTATTGGTGATTATAGCGGTCATTGTAATTAATATTTCAATTCTTAATTGATTAAGAAGTGGGAAAATGTAATATTGATCGCCCCCAATTCGATAGGACGTATCTAGTTTCGGTTAATATATACTTTTATTCCCTCCGTACAACAAAATTATTCTCATGCACGCATAAAGAAATAAGTAAAATAATTAAATTTTTGTGTTGATTTGTATCAAATCTAATAATATCTAGTTTTAGTATTTGGTCTTTTTGACTTAACTCAGTTTAATAACTAATGTATTATCTGCAGAGAAAAATTATTATCTTAAGGCTATCTCATTTATTTATAAGTAATTTGGACAAGCCAGGTACTTCGGGGAAAATATATATATATATATATATATATATATATATATATATATATATATATATATATATATATATATACATATATATATACATATATATATGCCTAGCTTAGATTTCGGACAACAAATCGTAAAGTAGTTATTATCGAGTATATACCGGACAACACTATAATTGCCGGTGGGGTGGGGTAGGATTGTTTATCGTAATTAATCTAGTGGTGTTAGATTCGGTGTCTTTACCATTATAGAATTCTCTGTTCGTCGGATCTAGAGTTATTGGTTATTTTAAATTTACATTTATGTCTACATCTGGCCATCAGTTCATCTCGTTTGTTTAGGAGATTACTGTGTTGGTACTTCAGGATTCTTATTTTTTCCTCAAGGCATAAACTGCATCTCTGCCTAAAGCCGTTTGGAACGTCCGAATGACATAGGATTGACCATGAAATCACTGGGGATCGATTCTCATTTTTTAATAACCACCATTGTTTAGCTAACTCGGTTTTATTCTTAAGTTCTGGGTTATTGAAAGAATGTTTGTGGTCATAAAAACGTTGTTTCCAGCTTCCGGCGGAGATACCGAAGTAAACTTTTTTGTCCCTGTTATTATCTTCTGGGTGGATAGTGGCCTTATAAACCACGCACTCAACTTTACAATTACCGTCCAGTGGGCAGTTATTTTTCACTTGGCAGTTACATTTGTCTACTGTCGCCTTATTTCTATTAGAGTTGTTTAATATTTTATTATTATGAGTGCTAATTATTCTGTCCATGTTTTTAGTGCACGAGTAACTTATTTTAATTGTTTTTCTATTAAATATCTTCCTAAGTGGATTATTTATGGTAAAATGTTTATCTATTAGGTTCAAAAATACTTTCCCTATGTTTATGTTGGATAGTTGACAGTAAGGGGGATTAAACCATATTATTTTCCGGCCTCTGTTCTTAGATTTATTTTTGTTTTTATTTTCCTTCTTAATATATGTGAGTTTTTCACTGTATCCGCTTATCTCTAGTGCTCTATTGTATAATTTTTTATTTGCTTCAAAAATTTCTTTGTTAGCCGAAAGTTTATTAATCCTAGTGTTAATCGTTTTAGGTATTTGTTTAATTATGCAACTTGGATGGTTAGATCTAGTATTAATATAAGAAGGTGTGTTATTATCTTTATTGAACGGCTTGTATATCCCCTTTCTTAAGTCTAGAGTTATGTCTAGATAATTAACTTCTTTACAATTTGGGGTAATATCTATTTTAAATCCTAGGTATTTGAAGGCTCTTACTAATTTTTTATGTATTTTCGATACCATGGGGCCGTCACTATTAGGGATAACAATTAGTCCATCATCCCTGTATAATCCCACTAAGTTAGGCTCTATGATTCTGCTAATAGTGTACATTATAAATATGCCCACTAGGTCGGCAATCTGGGCTGAGTCAAAAGCCCCCATCGGGACGTCAAACTCGTTGTTATTCGATTTGATCCATGTTTCCTGATTGTTTAAAAGGATGGATCTGCGACAAGCCATAATCAGTTTTACCTGATCATCGGATACATCCACGAAATTCCTAGCATAATTAATGCTGTTCATGAGTAATTCCTTGGAAATTGAGGGATAGAAATCCATGATATCGAATTGGATGAAACAAGCATTTCTCTTATTTTCAATCGATTTAAACCATTCGATAGTATCCGAAGAATCCTTCCACAGATTGAATTTAGTGGCCTCCAGGGTTACCTTAATAATGTTCCTGATAATCTCCCTAGATACATGACCGAGTTCCGATTTAGTGGAGTTGATCAGTCTAGACTGCTTCTTGATGTGGAAATTTTTCTTGTGGTCCTTGATGAGTATGTATGCGTTTCTCTTATCTATTTTTCCCACTCTATCTTCTATACCCAGTTTGGATGCAAATATTTTGGTTTCTTCATTGATTGTATTTTCAGTGTCGAGGGTATCCTTTTTATAACTATTACAGATGTTCTCCAGAATAGTTTTCCTGTATTCAGATGGGCACATCTTGTAAATATTCGTTGATTTATCAGCCTTCACCCACACTTTGTTAGACTTTTTAATCTCTGCGATGTCATTTTTCAGGATTGACTGGAATTTGTTTGAATGCCTCCGGAACTTAATTCTTTTAACTAAGTCAAATAGATCAGTCTCGAATGGCTTTAAAGCCTCGATGGGTTTACATGTATTCTGAGATCTGAAATTATAGGTTTCCTTGGAGTTGTAATCCTCATTTCTTAAATAGAAATACGCTTTCCATCTCATTCTATTGGTAAAATCCGTTATTCTGTCCATCAGAGAGAAAGTGAAGCTGTGTAAGCTGGGAAAAGGTATATTTTTCAGCGAATACGATGGTGTGAATTTTTCCATCTTCAGTTCAAAATTGAGGTAATTCCGATACTAGAAATCCTGGGAGAGCTCAACACGGTGTGGAGCCAATTATAGTGTTATAATGGAATAAATCCAGAGGAAATCCGGGTATGAGAGCTCGATGTGGTAAACAGAGCAATAAGATAAAAATTATAACACGGAAATTACATAATTGTCGATGCAATAATTTATTTCAACCTTATGGTATTTTCAAGCATCTAAATCAGACAATTACATTTTTGATACTGAAAAAGAAAAGAAAAATCGTGCTTCGACCCTCAAAAAACCAAAGGTGGTGGTAGTAGCAATCCACTTAATACATTTATAGAGAGGGTGGTAGGGATTTAAAAAAATAAAAATTAAAAATTAAAAATAACAAATAAAAAAAATTAGATTAGACACTTATAAGCGGCAGCTCGATGTAACCATAGATACACACACACACACACACACACAACGGATTTCCTCTGGATTTATTCCATTATAACACTATAATTGGCTCCACACCGTGTTGAGCTCTCCCAGGATTTCTAGTATCGGAATTACCTCAATTTTGAACTGAAGATGGAAAAATTCACACCATCGTATTCGCTGAAAAATATACCTTTTCCCAGCTTACACAGCTTCACTTTCTCTCTGATGGACAGAATAACGGATTTTACCAATAGAATGAGATGGAAAGCGTATTTCTATTTAAGAAATGAGGATTACAACTCCAAGGAAACCTATAATTTCAGATCTCAGAATACATGTAAACCCATCGAGGCTTTAAAGCCATTCGAGACTGATCTATTTGACTTAGTTAAAAGAATTAAGTTCCGGAGGCATTCAAACAAATTCCAGTCAATCCTGAAAAATGACATCGCAGAGATTAAAAAGTCTAACAAAGTGTGGGTGAAGGCTGATAAATCAACGAATATTTACAAGATGTGCCCATCTGAATACAGGAAAACTATTCTGGAGAACATCTGTAATAGTTATAAAAAGGATACCCTCGACACTGAAAATACAATCAATGAAGAAACCAAAATATTTGCATCCAAACTGGGTATAGAAGATAGAGTGGGAAAAATAGATAAGAGAAACGCATACATACTCATCAAGGACCACAAGAAAAATTTCCACATCAAGAAGCAGTCTAGACTGATCAACTCCACTAAATCGGAACTCGGTCATGTATCTAGGGAGATTATCAGGAACATTATTAAGGTAACCCTGGAGGCCACTAAATTCAATCTGTGGAAGGATTCTTCGGATACTATCGAATGGTTTAAATCGATTGAAAATAAGAGAAATGCTTGTTTCATCCAATTCTATATCATGGATTTCTATCCCTCAATTTCCAAGGAATTACTCATGAACAGCATTAATTATGCTAGGAATTTCGTGGATGTATCCGATGATCAGGTAAAACTGATTATGGCTTGTCGCAGATCCATCCTTTTAAACAATCAGGAAACATGGATCAAATCGAATAACAACGAGTTTGACGTCCCGATGGGGGGCTTTTGACTCAGCCCAGATTGCCGACCTAGTGGGCATATTTATAATGTACACTATTAGCAGAATCATAGAGCCTAACTTAGTGGGATTATACAGGGATGATGGACTAATTGTTATCCCTAATAGTGACGGCCCCATGGTATCGAAAATACATAAAAAATTAGTAAGAGCCTTCAAATACCTAGGATTTAAAATAGATATTACCCCAAATTGTAAAGAAGTTAATTATCTAGACATAACTCTAGACTTAAGAAAGGGGATATACAAGCCGTTCAATAAAGATAATAACACACCTTCTTATATTAATACTAGATCTAACCATCCAAGTTGCATAATTAAACAAATACCTAAAACGATTAACACTAGGATTAATAAACTTTCGGCTAACAAAGAAATTTTTGAAGCAAATAAAAAATTATACAATAGAGCACTAGAGATAAGCGGATACAGTGAAAAACTCACATATATTAAGAAGGAAAATAAAAACAAAAATAAATCTAAGAACAGAGGCCGGAAAATAATATGGTTTAATCCCCCTTACTGTCAACTATCCAACATAAACATAGGGAAAGTATTTTTGAACCTAATAGATAAACATTTTACCATAAATAATCCACTTAGGAAGATATTTAATAGAAAAACAATTAAAATAAGTTACTCGTGCACTAAAAACATGGACAGAATAATTAGCACTCATAATAATAAAATATTAAACAACTCTAATAGAAATAAGGCGACAGTAGACAAATGTAACTGCCAAGTGAAAAATAACTGCCCACTGGACGGTAATTGTAAAGTTGAGTGCGTGGTTTATAAGGCCACTATCCACCCAGAAGATAATAACAGGGACAAAAAAGTTTACTTCGGTATCTCCGCCGGAAGCTGGAAACAACGTTTTTATGACCACAAACATTCTTTCAATAACCCAGAACTTAAGAATAAAACCGAGTTAGCTAAACAATGGTGGTTATTAAAAAATGAGAATCGATCCCCAGTGATTTCATGGTCAATCCTATGTCATTCGGACGTTCCAAACGGCTTTAGGCAGAGATGCAGTTTATGCCTTGAGGAAAAAATAAGAATCCTGAAGTACCAACACAGTAATCTCCTAAACAAACGAGATGAACTGATGGCCAGATGTAGACATAAATGTAAATTTAAAATAACCAATAACTCTAGATCCGACGAACAGAGAATTCTATAATGGTAAAGACACCGAATCTAACACCACTAGATTAATTACGATAAACAATCCTACCCCACCCCACCGGCAATTATAGTGTTGTCCGGTATATACTCGATAATAACTACTTTACGATTTGTTGTCCGAAATCTAAGCTAGGCATATATATATGTATATATATATGTATATATATATATATATATATATATATATATATTTTCCCCGAAGTACCTGGCTTGTCCAAATTACTTATAAATAAATGAGATAGCCTTAAGATAATAATTTTTCTCTGCAGATAATACATTAGTTATTAAACTGAGTTAAGTCAAAAAGACCAAATACTAAAACTAGATATTATTAGATTTGATACAAATCAACACAAAAATTTAATTATTTTACTTATTTCTTTATGCGTGCATGAGAATAATTTTGTTGTACGGAGGGAATAAAAGTATATATTAACCGAAACTAGATACGTCCTATCGAATTGGGGGCGATCAATATTACATTTTCCCACTTCTTAATCAATTAAGAATTGAAATATTAATTACAATGACCGCTATAATCACCAATAAAATTATTTACATGAAAATATATAAAATATTAAATATATAGACTCAATTTTTAAATTCATGGTATTATATCACATATAAAATATTTAAATGAATTATAAGATAATATCAATTTTTACATAATAACATACAGATAGTTTTAAAACTTTATATATAATATTCTTTTTATTTTTATTTTCTTATTTTTATTTATTTATTTTTTTAGTTATATTTTTTATTAATTTATTTATCTTTTAATAGACCTACTTTCCATGACTCAATCACTGTATCCTCTTCTTTTCTTCCTCTTTTTTTCTTTCTTCTTTTTTCCATTACGCGCTGTTCTATTTCTTTCACTATATATCCGTATACTTTCGCCCCCCCCCTTCCTAGGTTAGTAAACGCGTGTCAAGGCATTTACATGTCAGAACGTACATCTTAGAGGCGTGTGTGTGTATGTGTATGTGTTGCGTGTGTGTGTGTGTGTGAGTGTGTGTGTGTGTGTGTGTGTGTGTGTGTGTGTGTGTGTGTGTGTGTGTGTGTGTGTGTGTGTGTGTGTGTGTGTGTGTGTGTGTGTATCTATGGTTACATCGAGCTGCCGCTTATAAGTGTCTAATCTAATTTTTTTTATTTGTTATTTTTAATTTTTAATTTTTATTTTTTTAAATCCCTACCACCCTCTCTATAAATGTATTAAGTGGATTGCTACTACCACCACCTTTGGTTTTTTGAGGGTCGAAGCACGATTTTTCTTTTCTTTTTCAGTATCAAAAATGTAATTGTCTGATTTAGATGCTTGAAAATACCATAAGGTTGAAATAAATTATTGCATCGACAATTATGTAATTTCCGTGTTATAATTTTTATCTTATTGCTCTGTTTACCACATCGAGCTCTCATACCCGGATTTCCTCTGGATTTATTCCATTATAACACTATATATATATATATATATATATATATATATATATATATATATATATATATAATTCAACACTTATATATATATGTTGAAATTGAAAAATTATATATATATATATATATATATACAGAGAAGTGCAGACAGAGAGAGAGAGAGAGAGAGAGAGAGAGTAATAACGTTAATTTGGGAAAAAAAAGATTTTGAAGAAAAGGGGCTAACTTATCTAAATAGATGAAGCTCTACCCGATTAAGAGAAGCAACGTATAAGAAAAGATAGGAAGATAATAATTAAAGTTACATTAGAATGCCACTACATTATCATCTCAATAAGGATGAGAGTGATTACAAGAAATGGAAGGGAAATAGGGGTGAAAATTTCTTAAGACGATGGCATTTCAAAGCTGAATGCTTGTCAGCAGTGGACAGGAATATTAACAAAAAGGACAACATCGATTCAATTTTTGTAGCTCGGACACTATTTTATCTTTGCATTAATAAAAATTACCTTGGTTTTAGTCTTTTGGTTTTGCATTTTTTTATTTCTATTTTTGTTTAATGCTATTTTCCTTTGCACTTTTACAAATTAAATTAATTTTGTTTTATTGTTTGTTTGTACATTTCCGCTGAGATATTTTGCTTTCAGATGCGAATTTCTATGTTTTATTTTCTTTGGTTATTTTCATTTTTTTGTATTATATTCATTGTTAATACTTGGATAATTATTTATATTTATTTCAATTGACTTATCCATTTTATTGCCAAATTTTTTAAATAATTATGTATTTTTAACAAGTGTAATCAGAAATAACTGGACGCATTTGAATTAACCAGCCACCTCTTTCCTTATTGTACCACGTCCTCAAGATCAGAGAAGGGAAAATGAGAGAGAACTTGGGTATTTACGGCCTTTGAAGTGTTGCTATAGATGGTAGTGTCGTCAGCATAAATGTCTACGAATGATCTGCTGTGATTTGGGCGATCATTGATGTAGATCAGGACGAAAGTTGGGTCCAGGATTGACCCCTGAGGGACTCACTCTAGCATTAATACTGTAAGCTTCTAATTTCTTCCCGTCAACCACTACGCTTATGAACCTATCAGAGAGGAAATGATTTAATAAATGAGAAGACATTTCAAGCTACGGTATAGCTGCATACTCTGTACATATATATATATATATATATATATATATATATATATATATATATATATATATATATATATATTCATTGTAGTGATTCAATGAATTTGAAAAAAAACATTTTGGAAGTGAAACTTTTGAGTTTCATATCAAAGATTTTTATTATTCTGAGCAAGACAAAGAATACTTTAGAAAATTTTAACTCCTTATGATGTTGATGTCTACCATCTCTTCAGAGGAGAAAATATTAGCAAATATTTATAAGCTATATACCCTATTTACTAAAGTCAGTGCGACATGGAAAGTCAAAGTCAAGATAATTGATTAATCAGAAGTCATATAGTAATGGAATTTGAAGAAAAGGATATGAAAGTTTTAAATCCAAAATGAAAGTTTTAGATCATAAATGCGTGGTAAAATCCATGGTAATTGTTCTTTAAAGCAGTGAGGTAATAATATCCAAGCTGTATATTGGGTAATCCCCATAGCTGAGTATAAATCCGAGTCAGGCATATTCCTGGAAAAATTCTTCTTTATGGGTCCAGTGAGAAGAATTTTAAAGTCTGGCGGAAGCCTTTTTATTAGAAACCTATATTATTACTGCGGTGGAGCGTTAGTGGTGAGGAGAGGAGGTAATAATGAACGATAGAGGGGGTTGAACACGTGTTTATATATATATATATATATATATATATATATATATGAATATATATATATATATGTATATATATACATATATATATGTATATATATGAATATATATATATATATATATATATATATATATATATATATATATATATATAGCCGAAAGCGATCTCTTTAGGCAAAGTTCAAAAGACCCATAAAAAGTTTGACCGATCACTTAAGTATGCAACGTTATGTACCGGATATGGAAAGGGGAGGAAAAGGGGAAGAAATAGAAACAGAGAAAATAAAAATAAAGAAGAGGAAAAAACAAATGGAGTAATGCGTTTTTAAAACTAACAATACCCTTTGAACCAATTAAACTAAATTTATCTTAATTTATAATATTATTATTATATCCTTTAACATGGTTGTTATACTTTATTATTAGAACCCAGACCATATTTTACCCTATATATCCTTGCGTTCTGAGTACTTCGATTATATTCATTATTTCCCCCATTTGATTAGTTATTTGCATGTTTTGGTAATTGCGTGATTGTGCAAGCGTATACCACGTCCTTGTGTATGCAATCGTTATTGAGTGGGCATTCATTTTTATTTTGGCAGTTACATTTGTTTCTAGGTATTAGAGCAACTGGGATGTCCTGCGCTTATTTAATTTTCCTGTTATTTATCGAAATTATTGTCTGTGCTAGATTAGGCATTGTAGAGTATGAAATTTTCATAAGGTTTTGTTTAATATAGTACTATAGTTATGCGGGTATTTAAAGGATTTTCCCCTATTCCGAAGAATTCTTTTGGTATGTTAGTTTTTACATTGGGGCTGAAAGGAGGATTAAACCAAATGGCTTTTTACGTCTTACTTTTCTATTCTTATTACATTGTTTTTTGTTTGGGATTGTGTAGGGGGTGTACTTAGTAAGGAGATTAATATTGTTAGGAACATTTTGGCTTATTTTGTTGTTGTTAGTTTTTATTATGGGTAATCACTGAATTTAGTTTTCTCGCTAAAAGTGTTTTTTGTTATATTATATGCGTCGTCCTTTACATCCTGAGATCCTTAAAGCATTGTTGTAGAATGTCGATACCTGGTCAAAGGCTTTTTGTCCGCTGATAGATTAGATATTCTTTTGGATATAGAAGGAACTATTGACTTAATTATTGACTTTCGATGACTAGATTGTGTACATAAAATAGGTTTAGATTTGGTTTATGGTACGGGGTGTAAGATTCATAACATAGATTTAAAGGTACATCTAAAAAATTGGATGTTTTTTTTTATTTAGGTCGACCTCAATTGTTAGTCCAAAATTATTGAAAAATTCGTGTAGTTTTTTAATAGTGTCATTGTATTGTCTTGGTCTCGCGGGGGTAACGAATAATGTGTCATCCCTGTAAAGCCCTCTTTGTAGGTTGAATTCTATACTAATTTCTTTTTAATAGATAAAGCCCCACTAAGTCGGTTACTTATGCACGATCGGGGGAACCCATTATTGTGTTGAAGTCATTTGAAGTATCTGTCCTTCTCAAAAAATTTACTATCAAAACTTATTAGGGATCGCTAATAAGATTAATTTAATTTCTAAATCTGTTATGGCCGAATGTTATTTTTGCAAATATTAGTGCCTTATTCAATAGTATTGGGAAGACTGAGTGATAGCAATTATTTAAATGGAAAGTGATAAAGTTTAATCGTTGTTTATCTTTAAGTTTTAAAAACCAATTTATAACTGAGTCAGTGCATTGCTACAGTGGGAATTTTACTTTATCTCTAATGGAATGTATGATTCTAAGATTTGTTTTTTACTTAGTAGACCGATATCCGAACTGGATGGACAAATTAGTCTAATGGAAGGGTTCTCCTGGAAGTTGTCTTTATATATATATATATATATATATATATATACATATATATATATATATATATGTGTGTGTGTGTGTGTGTGTGTGTGTGTGTGTGCCCGTGGCTGCGACCGCTAGCTGACCCTCTCCCAACAATTAACAACAAAATAAAAACTAAAAATAAATTAACCAAATCATAGCCCCCCCCGCCTCCAAACATAAGCGAACACCCAACAGCTCAAGACATACTTACCAAGAAATCACCTCACCAAAGGCTCGAATTTTAAAGTCTGAGGGCGCTACAGACGGCCAAAAAAAACGGCCGTGTAGCCGAAACAATAATGTAACTTAACAGAAAGATACGGTAATAAAAATAAAACGTATATATATATATATATATATATATATATATATATATATATATATATATATATATATACGCTTTATTTTTTATTACCGTTTTTTTCTGTTCAGTTCCATTTTTGTTTCAGTTACGCGACCGTTTTTTGGCCGTTATGTAGCCTCCTCAGACTTTACAGAAAATTTCGTTTATGGTGGAATGAAGGAATGAATGGTGATTCATTTCTTCATTCCAAAACGCATATTTGCTCTACAACAGTATTGAGCACTTTCTTCAGGTTTTTATTAATTACCATTTCTATTATATATATATATATATATATATATATATATATATATATATATATTAAAAATAATATATATATGGGTCCCGATTTCGAATCTCGCTAGATACAGCCACTCAGATGAGTCGAGACGACGAAACAGTTGTCAGTGGATAATTACATTTTAAAAATAATATATATATACAGCTCCCCATGTGGGAGTACCAAATTGGTCAAAAGGGAAAATTATTCCGAACTCGCATTTAGGTAAAAAATGCACTTTCGTAAATGAGTGAATTCATTTAAAACATATCGCTAAAACCAAAACAAAACAACATCTAAGTTAATCGCGATATATCCAGACAGTCGGCGAGATGGTCCAGGGGTAAGGGTTTAGGCTTATTACCGTTGGGTCCCGATTTCGAATATATATATATATATATATATATATATATATATATATATATATATATATATATATATACAGAAAAGTGTTGAAATTGATATATATATATATATATATATATATATATATATATATATATATATATATATATATATATATCAATTTACATAGATCTTGGGGGGATAGACCTTAATGCTATACCCTATCAAAAGTCTTTGATATGTCGAGAGCAATTGCCCTATAAAGGAAACCTTTTCCGAAAGATTCGCTAATCCTATAAGATATAACTGTTAGCACATATGCTGTAGACCTAACAGAACGGAAACCATAGTTCATGTAACTAAGGAGGTTATTTATTTATTTATTTTTTTTTTTTTAGGTGGTTGACTACTTCTCTATTTAACACAGATTTCAGCAATTTGCTCATGGTCTGTATTGAGAGGGAGATGTCCGATCACCTGAATTTTTAAAAACGAGGCGTACTGATAAGGTTTTTCAGAGTGTTGGAAACTAATCGATTTAACGCTTAAACAGCTTTCAAATGTGCTACCTTGTTCTGGTTGAAGCTTCTTCAGCACTATAATTGGAATGCCGTCAGGTCCAGGTGCTTTATTAGAATCTAGGGCTTTTTTTATAAGCTTGGCAACATCACGCACATATATTTGTATGCCAGATAGCGTGTTTTCAGATACAGGATGGCGGCCTTGACCATATAGGGTAGAATTAACTGCAAAGTTCTTGACAAAATGTTTGGCCTTACCCGATGCTGATGAGATTAACTCAGGTCAATTGACGATGGTTGGGATAGAGCACACACTTCTGTACATGATCCTGTTTTTTATTGCCAAAACTGGCGGGAACCATGCCGCGGCTCAGCTACTTTAGACGTAAGGAAGTGAACATACAACGCTCTCACGTTCTTTATTATTCTTGTCCAGTGGTTGCGTGCAGTCCTAAAACCGGCTTTAATCTCAGTACATGTATAATGTTCGAAGCAATGGAAAAGGTGATTTCTGTGCGCAATAGCTGTTAGGTTTTGCTGGAATGTTTGAAGGGTATGAAGCGGCCTATACCTAAAATGAACCATTCTGTAAGCTCTGATACTATGGAGGTCACATTCTTTTCAAACCTGGAACGCAGATGTTGATCTGATATAAATGTACGGAAGCTATCCCAGCCAGCTATATATAATCGATATTCTATACAATAGAAATATACATGTGAGCACTTATTACATTTCTTTTTTATCTTAACTGATACACCAGAGTGGTCGGAAGATCCCAGTGGAGACAGAATGGAAGATGAACGTAGCTTAGGATGAGTTATGAGAAAAGGATCTATGAGACTTGCATACTGACCTTCGGTGTCAGGAAAACTGGTGGGTTCTTGAACAATCTAAGTTAGGTTATAAGCAATGGAAAAACCGTGACAGAAGCTCCCTTCATCATTACTCTTCTTTGAGTCGGCTACCTATTCCACATTGTGAACGTTGATATCTCCACAGACGTGAATGTTAGCTGAATGATGAGCAGAAAGGATGTGGTCACTTTTCTCAGATATGCTCTTAAAGATAGTAACTCTACTGTTGTGGGGGCGATAGAGGGCAAATATAAACGCAGTGGTGTGAGCAAATGCAAACCAGAAGCACATATAAGGTAATTTGGGGGCTTCTCTGGAGATGTCCCGATCACATAAAACGCCTTCTCTAATGTAGGCACATATTACATGCCTATTAATCAAAAGTGACGTTTCCAGGGCATTTATCGTCAAGCCCAAATATCAGCTGGTATTGTATTGTAAATAAACATAGACGTAATTTTAGGAATATTATTATTATTTATTTATTTTTATATCTAATTTTTATTTATTTATTTTTTGCCAATTAGTCCACTAAGCAAATTATTCCTCGTAATATGTAATCATCAATGACAGATTGATTCTATAATATTAAATACGCCATGTTCATGAATTAGAATATTAGGTTTAAGCGTATTGTACGACCGGACAACAATGGAGACCGACTTGAAAGAAATTAAATCTGTATGTTGAAATTTACAATTAAATTTATTGTTCGACTGAATACTCCAAAGAACAATTTTCAAAGTCCTTATTCTGCGGAGTTTAATTTAATTTAATTTATAATTTTCAGTTCTAATTTATTTTCTCTCATTGTGTGTGTATTGTTTTTGTTTTTTTTTTTAATTTTTGGTTCGGATTAAAATATCTTTAAATAAATACTTAGTATTTATATTAGATTGAAGTTTAACGTTGCTTATATCAGGTATACACTGTGAATTCTTTGATTCCATTATATATATATATATATATATATATATACTAGCAAAAGTACCCGTCGTTGACTGGGTTCAAAAACAGCCTACAGAAAATGGACTCTGATTTATGAAAGTATGATACGTTATGAAAAGGAAGGGTTGTAAATTTAAGTTGAATTTGGGGCATCAAAACCAACGCAAAATATAATGAAAGTAAAAATAAAATAGATAAACTCCATAATTTATTATACCATACCTGTTCACACTGAAACACTTGTCACAATATTCTGTGGATCTATATTAAAAAACGTTGTTAAACTTTGTGACATATTTCCATTCTATGGAGGCCAGGTACGAACGCATACCCCACAATTTTATTATACCATCCCTATTTAAGTTAAAACATATTTATCAAAGTATTCTTATGTACATCTATATCAAAAACACTTGTAAGCGTTTTCTTTTTATTTTTTAAATATTCTTTATTTCCATACTTTGTGGACCAGGCGCGAACGCAGACCCCACAATTTAATGAACCACCGTTCTGCCAGATCAAACATACCCATTCATTGTCTCGATACATCTTCTATCATTATATGTAATCAGTTTTTTTTTAAATAGTCAACCATTTAGGAGCCTATTCGTGACCAGACTCACACACACACACACACACACACACACACACACACACACATTCAGCTTTATATTATATATGTTCCGAAAATAAATTTAAAACTCCGAATATTCACATCCTTCCCCCTTAAACTTAACTAAAGTTCAATAAATATCCAGTAAATATATTACAAATCCCGTTTATTTGACAACCTTTACTTTTATAATTACGAATTTATAATTATTATCCCTTTCATTTATATATAAAAAAAAATTATTGGACGCATGTATTTACCTTTTGAACTGAATATTTTGTTTATTTGCCCCTTCAACCCTTACAGTAGCTGGAGACCACAGAAACTCTAACAAATTATGACGTTTTTACGCAAATTACTGCTACTTTCTATTGACACGTGTTAGACATACTGTTTTTTCGTTATTTATCCCCTTCGGTATCTCTTTCTAGCTTTTTCATATTTTCCATTTCTTTTTTTTTTTTACTTTTACGTTTTACTTTGTTTCATTTTATATTTTATATTATATGCTATCATTTTTTTTCTTTCCCCTTTTAATAAACTATCTTCTTTCTCCATTTTAATTCGTTTTAATTTCTTTCCTTCTACTCATAATTTTTAATTTCAATTCTAATTATAAATATAATCTATATTTCTTCCCCCATACCTTTTCTTTTTCTTTTTCTCTCACTCCTCCCGCTCTCCACTCTATCCAACTCTTGGCTTTCTGATACCCGTACGTGATTTAAAAGAATATTTTTTCTTCTAATTTATTTTGGCTTAGATCATCTGACGAGATCGGCAGGATAATTTTATTGTTCTATCTATTGAAACAACTTGTAATGATTTAAGTAAAAATCGCCCAGTTTGAAATAATACACACACACACACACAGACGCGCATATATATATATATATATATATATATATATATATATATATATATATATATATATATATAAAACCCGTTGGATCACAATTCAAACTATAGTCAGATGGTTTGAATTAGGAAAATTCAGTCGGTTTTTATATTTAATTAAAACACATAAAAGTTAGCCTTTCTTATCGTTATATCGCCATGCCTCGTTTTCATTTAATATTCTCTCCCCAATAATGGGTTAATATATCATTTAATATTAATTAAAAACCTTTAAGCAAAATTCAAATTTATTCATAAACATGGTCTACTTCTACGTCTCAGTCTGTTTGTAACGCTTATTTCAAACTTCGATGTTTATTTGCAGAGCTATATGTATGTATGTATGTATGTATGTATGTATGTATGTATGTATGTATATACTAGCATGGGCGCCCGAATTGCCCGGGTTTTTGGAGGTGTATGCTGAAAAAGAAACAGTCAATTTTTTTAACTTTTACCCCTATTATGACCCCTTAAAATTTATTGTTTTGGGCTCGAATTGAGTTATTAAGTTAGATCCATGTCCAAGAAGCCTATATCTAAAATTGCAAGTGTGTAGACCCCAAATTGTCGGAGGAGTTTGGTAGAGTTCTCAAAGATTAAATCGTTGAACTTTGACCCCTTAACAGCAAAATTTCTGTCCGACATCCGGTCACATCGATTTTCCCAAATCTCAGTACCCTGTATATCAAATTTTGAGTCTGTAGACTAAAAATTGACAGAGTTATTGCGGAGGAAAATGTACGTAGACAGACAGATACACAGACACGTTCACTTTTATATATATATATATATATATATATATATATATATATATATATATATATATATATATATATATGCATGCCGATAGGTAGAACTGCCGACTATCAACGCGATAGTTATAGGTTCAATTCTCGCTTAGGAAAAAGTCTAGCCGCATTAATCAGTTTTCTATGTTGATAACTATATATATTTTAAGCTCCTCTCTTTGAGTAGAGCACTGTCGTGAATGAATCTCACCCGCTACTTAAATGGCTATAGCGCGAGTCTCGTTGTTTGCTTGGAAATAAACAAGCAGCTCGAGCACTATAAAACAGTGAGTGAATGTTTATTTAAAATAAACATTTGTTGAGGTCATTTACGAGCGTCACTTCCATGGGCCGATGAGTAGAACTACCAGCAATCAACGTGATGTTTGTAGGTTTAATCCTCGGCTAAAAAAAAAGTGCAAGTCTAGCAGAACTTATGAGTTGTAATACACCGAAACAGTAATGCATGTGGATGACTATCAGTGTGCCTGGTGATTGAGGACATCATTTATTTTACCAATTATTTCTTCTATTTATTTTTCTTTACAGACAATCAATTACGAGAGATCATGAACTAACAGAAGAAATCAAAAGACAATGTAATATTTGCAATAATGGCAGAACACAGTGATTTTCAAAGCGAACAATTTCTTTAAGTTGAACGATACTTCGTTTTTAAAGTTCGAAAAGAGTTAGAAGATAATAATGGCCAAATTCTTCCTGTGGCTAAACATAAACAGCAACAGCAACCCTCCGACAGCATTAGAACACACGAGTTTATTCAACAAGTTAAGAATATCATTGAAGTCAATGAGGTACATTGCAAAATATCTCAGCGTTTCCGAGGCCACAATTCGATGGAATATCCATGAGAATTTTCGATACAAACTCTACGTGATGAGAAGAAGCCGCTTAATGTGCGGGACCACCAAGGGAAATCGTTTAATGTACTGTATATTTCTATTCGATAGCCGACAAAGATAATTTATTTAGATTCATTTCTGAAATACTAAGCTATTTTTTTACACCTGTTAGCACAGGATAGCCCTGCGATTGTTATTCCATTTCTCCACGCTTCATTAACTAGTTACTATACTTGACGAATTTTCTTACATTTAAGGCTCGTCTAATTTACGTACTCTGTACATAAAAGTGTCAATCTGGAGAGGCATAGGCCATCTACAACTTCTGTAGATGCTTTTGCAGCGAGGAGTTCTTCTTTCGAGGTGAGGGTGCTGGCCCCACGCCCAACACAAAGGTGTATTTAATTTTAATTTTTGAAATTCATCCCATGAGAAAGTAGGTTTCAATATGAATTAAGTTTTAAAGAAAATATCTATTCATTATTGAAGGTGTTGTTGGAATTATTGTCTCAAAGTGTTGTAGCCTTGAGAACTAGAAATAATCATGACAAACACAAGATGCAAAAGTATATTAAGAAAAGTATTTTACCGAAGTACACAGTGATTTTCAAAGCGAACAATTTCTTTAAGTTGAACGATACTTCGTTTTTAAAGTTCGAAAAGAGTTAGAAGATAATAATGGCCAAATTCTTCCTGTGGCTAAACATAAACAGCAACAGCAACCCTCCGACAGCATTAGAACACACGAGTTTATTCAACAAGTTAAGAATATCATTGAAGTCAATGAGGTACATTGCAAAATATCTCAGCGTTTCCGAGGCCACAATTCGATGGAATATCCATGAGAATTTTCGATACAAACTCTACGTGATGAGAAGAAGCCGCTTAATGTGCGGGACCACCAAGGGAAATCGTTTAATGTACTGTATATTTCTATTCGATAGCCGACAAAGATAATTTATTTAGATTCATTTCTGAAATACTAAGCTATTTTTTTACACCTGTTAGCACAGGATAGCCCTGCGATTGTTATTCCATTTCTCCACGCTTCATTAACTAGTTACTATACTTGACGAATTTTCTTACATTTAAGGCTCGTCTAATTTACGTACTCTGTACATAAAAGTGTCAATCTGGAGAGGCATAGGCCATCTACAACTTCTGTAGATGCTTTTGCAGCGAGGAGTTCTTCTTTCGAGGTGAGGGTGCTGGCCCCACGCCCAACACAAAGGTGTATTTAATTTTAATTTTTGAAATTCATCCCATGAGAAAGTAGGTTTCAATATGAATTAAGTTTTAAAGAAAATATCTATTCATTATTGAAGGTGTTGTTGGAATTATTGTCTCAAAGTGTTGTAGCCTTGAGAACTAGAAATAATCATGACAAACACAAGATGCAAAAGTATATTAAGAAAAGTATTTTACCGAAGTACACGTCATGATTCTGAAGCAATAACTGCAACGAATAGTTACCACAACGTTTATATGTAACTGTATTAATTGTCTCTGAGTCAGACTCTTTATTCTTGGAATGGATAGATAAGCTTATCTCAAAACAAAGATAAGATCGATATAGAGAATTATGATGAAACGTCCAGTCTTAACCAATATATTTAACACAGGTTCAAGAGGTGTAGCTACTCTAACGGAAAGAAAAATAAAATATGTTATCTGTAGAAATATTAGTAAAGGACGCCAAGTTAATCTTGATAACCAGTGATAACTCTTAATCTCTCACAATGTTGTGAAAAATAAGCAGATTGTCTAGGAATGAGGGTGGCTTCGTGGTTAACGACACAGATTAAAAACCTGGTTGTGCCAGATTCGAATTCAGCTTGTTCCACAGAACACCTTGTGTGTGTGTTCACCTTGTGTGTCTAACTGTCTGAAATGCAGATAAATAAATACTCATTTTCACAAGGTGCCGCGGTTATTGATTGCATCGGCTATTTTTTTTCTTGCGAAATCAGCACGCTTTTAGCAAGTTTCTTGTTATCTACTGATGGGTGAACCGTGAGAAAGGGCTGGTATGCAAGATTCATCTATGCCATTCAACCCTACAAAGAACTAAATGAAAGTTGTTGTTTTGGCAAAGGTAACACATTCGCAACAGGAAAGAGACAAGAAAACTTTAATTAGATAATTCATTGAATAATGTGGTCATGAGTTTGAGATTGAACTTGAAATAATCGGGGTAATTTAGGGGATCTTAAATATTATATCTCCTTCCTGCACTATTACTTTTTTTAAAAATAGTTTTCTGTAATATGAATAGTAACTGCAGTGTTCCTTCCCAACACTCCTTCAACAGTGGTGAAAACGAATATCATCTACCCACTTGATCAATGGCTGTCACATTTAAATCGAGCTGCAATAAGTCTTTATTTTTTTACTTAGGAGTCACCACATACTAAGACCCGAAGGCCACTCGAGGATAAGGATGAATGAATGTAAGGTGGTAGGGTAGTAACCGTCAATGGTATAAACTGGGTAGAATTTGATTATTCATAGGGACGACTACATAAGACTTGTTTACATTGGATTGTCAAGCTACCATATTGTATTAAACCGGGAAGCAGGCCAGCGGAAGAGTGTTCCACAAGCAGGAGATTCTGAGAAAGAAGCTTTGTTCATGGAATTAAATTTAAGTACAACTAGATAGTAGGAGAAATCGTATATAGTGGCTGTAGCTAGTCGAGTGTTTTTGTGAAAGTTTGAAAAAGTGGGGAACACAGATAAGAGTTCGGGCAGCACATGCCATGGCAATAATGATAGAGCAGAGGCAGGCTCGCAGCGTCCCTTGTGTGGGGAAAAAGGTTGCAGGGAAGAGAAAAGGGTAT
Organism: Euprymna scolopes; assembly: GCF_053919585.1. Taxonomy (NCBI): domain Eukaryota; kingdom Metazoa; phylum Mollusca; class Cephalopoda; order Sepiida; family Sepiolidae; genus Euprymna; species Euprymna scolopes. The sequence continues at coordinate 132,286,995 of NC_136495.1, forward strand.
CACCTTCTGGATTTCGAAGTAGGTTTTAAACTCTATCAAAGCTGAATAGGTTGCGCCGAGCAGCTCCTGCCCAGATGTGGCAACAGTACTCCATTTTAGGACGTACATTGCTCTTATACAGATAGAAGATTGCATCGGCAGTGATATACCCACTGGAGCGGTCGAGTGATCCAACCAGTTTTCCAGCAATCTTTGAAACAGATTTGTTGTATACGTTCCATTTCAGATCAGGAGTGAAAGTCAGTCTCAAAAGTTTGTCTTGAAGGATATATTACTGAAGCTGAATATGATGGCGGACAGGAGATAGACTCAGATTCTATATGTCCTAAAATAAGCAGTTATAAAACCTTACTGCACCAGCGCCTCGAGAGGACACAACTCTTGCATTGATGAATGTTAAAAAAGAAACAAAAATGTTGGAAAGCAATTCAAAGTGTTTTCAAGCTGAAAGCAAAAGTTGGGGAGGGTAATTTTATACGGTGCATTCATACACACGGTACATCCATACACACGGTACATCCATACAGACATACATGACTTTTGACACTTTATGACAGAATCTTGCCATGTGCACGTAGATGACTCTTTCACTCAACTTCATTCTTGCATAATTGTTAACGGATGTGGCAATATATATGCATACATATATATATATATATATATATATATGTGTGTGTGTGTGCGTGTGTGTGTGTGTGTGCGTGTATGTGCGCGCCTTTCCGTGTGTGTTTATTATATTTTATTTAGAGAGAATTTCAAAATGAGATGAGAAAGCTACAAGATCTAATCTTGAGGTAATGCACACACACATTATATATATATATATATAGATATATATATATATGTGTGTGTGTGTGTATGGATGCATATATATATATATATATATATATATATATATATATATATATTTATATACGTGTGTGGGATTTGTTTTTATTAGGTTTGCGTTCATTAGTCTATCTTTCAATCGATCTTTCTTTTTGTATTATCAATTTTGCAATCTGTCTTCTCACATTTTCTACTAATTATATTGTACATAGCTAATTATATTCATATCAATCTCATTCAGTTAGAATGTATCCGTATATATTCCAATCTATCTGCCTCCACTGAAATTGTGGGTATGTTTTTGTTCAATTTCTCTCCGTGCCTCTCCTTTATAGTGGCAGTTCCCTCATATATATATATATATATATATATATATATATATATATATATATATATATATATATATATATATATATATACTAGCAGTCCCGTCATATATATATATATAATATATATATGACTAGATTACTTATGATCCGTTGTGTCAGTATGTTATATTAGCTATGGAATTCATGTATGAGCGTGACACTTGTGACGTAAAGAAAATAGTTTTTTTGACATAAAAGAAACATTTCTATGAAAGTATATTAAAATGAAAAAAGAATATAGATAGATTTCTATGAGTCATTTTGTTTATAATTGTTTATTTTTGAAAACAAAACTTACAACCATTGAATTATAAGAGGTTTTCCAAACTCATAGGCAAATGTGTACTGAACAGATACCATAATACTTAAAGTTACATTCAAATTTTGATATATTTTGATATATTTTTTTAAGTTAAACGCGAAAAAAAATCAATTGGGACGTAGAAAACGTACACAGTAAAACAATACGTTTTATTGTCGCGTTGATTATTTATTCTAACGCAAATAAAAAAAAACATATTTTCGGGGTAATTTTTTATGTTGGTAGTGTAGAAGAAAACGTATGAATGTATTTTTTAAGAAATGTGTATTAAGATATAGAGAATAATTTTAAAACAAATGAAGGCGATGGATAAATCGCCGTTGTAAAATGCTCTTATGGTGGACAATGGGTTAAAGTATATTTATTTGTAAGAAAATTGCGGTAAAATAACTTAATCGTAATACGGAAATGAACGATGTAAAAAACATGCAGAAAGTATTAACAATTGTTTATTTTGGATAATTTAAACGCGAAGAAAAAACAATTGGGACACTGAAAACGTACACAGTGAAACAATAGGTTTTATTGTCGCGTTGATTATTTGTTTATGTACGCATGTGCAACCGGAAGTCGTAAACAAGATGTTGGGTTAAATACCCGTTATAAGGTCATTTCAGTTTTACAATTATATATATATGTATATATATATGTATATTTATATAATATAAAGCTGAATGTGTGTGGGGGGGTCACAAATAGGCTTCTATACGGTTGACTATTTTAAAAAACTGATCACATATAATGATAGATGTATGGAAACAGAGGAATGGGTATGTTTGATCTGGCAGAACGGGCGTTCATTAAAATTGTGGGGTCTCCGTTCGCGCCTGGTCCACAAAGTATGGAAATAAAAAAATTAAAAATTTAAAAAAAAACGTTTACAAGTGTTTTTGATATAGATGTACATAATAATTCCTTGGTAAGTATGTTTTAACTTAAATAGGGATGGTATAATAACATTTTGTGGTCTGCGTTCGCGTCTAGCCTCCATAGAATGGAAATAGGCACACACTTTAATAGAAGACTTTTCATATCTATCTGCGTAAATATACTTTGATAATTATGTTTCAGTTTGAAGAAATCTGGTGTAATAAAATTTGGGGTGTTTGTTCGCGCCTGACCTCCATAGAATGGAAATATGTCACAAAGTTTAACAACGTTTTTAAATTTAGATCCACAGAATATTGTGATAAGTATTTCAGTGTAAATTATGGGGTTTTTCTATTTTATTTTTACTTTCATCATATTTTGCTTTGGTTTTAATGCCCCCAAATTCGAAGCTATCTCTTTACAACCCTTCCTTTTCATAACCTATCATACTTTCATAAATTAGAGTCAAATTTCTGCAGGCTGTTTGTGAACCCAGTCAACGACGGGTACTTTTGCTAGTATATATATATATATATATATATATATATATATATATATATATATATATATATATATATATATATATATATGAGGGATAGAGAGGGATATGCAAGAAATGCACTTAAGTCAAAAAGATTTTCTGTGTGTTTTTAAAATAAGAAATCAGCCTGGAATGATGTTTCTGCTCTTTCGAAGTTGGCCACATTTCAAATAAAAGATTTAGATTTGACTATAAGACAGATTTGGTTCACTTATTTAGAGAAAACCAGATACAGCAATGCCTTTAAATTTACCTCGGACACCTAAGCCATTTTTAGCTGAGACAAAAATCGTATTGAGGTATTTGGTTTACATCGATTTTCTTCCCCTTTTTCTAACGTTCACGTGACTTAAATATTTCACGTGATGTGTGTGCGCGCGTGCGTGTGTGCGCGCGTGTGCGCGCACGCGCGTGTGTGTTTAAATATAAACATACAGTTTTTATCCGAGTATATTTTTACAAAACGAAACTTTATTTTTAATAGATGTTATAGATTTTAATATTTTACCCCGTTTATTTTTGCCCGGCATAGTTGTATAGAAATGGAGGAGAGCCATAATATCCCAATAGGAACTTACTTTATAAAACACATATCTTATGTATCAGTGCGCACTTTCAATTGATCTTTCTTATTGAGTATAAGCGTAATTTACTCGACATATTTGACTTAATCAACTATACATCAACCTATTATTTCCGAATTGCATGAATTAAAACGATTTCATTTGATCATTAGTTTCACGCTAAAACGTTTCACATCATCAAATACAAAGTTGTAACTGCTAAAATTTTATACAAATTTGTGTAAAGTGTGATATGCTTTTTTTACGTCTGTCGCAATGGGAGAAATGATGAAACCAGCAGCCTGCGATGTCGGCGAATGATATTTCGATTTTTTTCTAGAACGTTAACTATTTTAGTTATACGAAATATTTTCGTATTGTCTCAGTGTGTAAAATATGCAATGTTTTGTTTAATGTTTTTATTATATTAAAAGAAAGAAATTTATTGTATTTACGAATTTAAACGCATCTCACTTTAATTACGCAATTAAACAAAACTATCTGAACTCATTGCACTGGTTTTTAGAACAATCATTTATCTCTATACTTCGCTATGCGTATATGTTTATCTAGTTGTATGTACTGGATATACTAATAAACTAATATATTGACCATTATGAATTAAACAACAGGGTTACTAGGTGTAAGGGTGATTAATGTGGATGATATTTACTTTTAAGTTTATGCAAAGTGATCAAAGAGGTGACAGAAGTTCTTTGTGAAAGCTCAGGTACGTCCAATGTTTGTGAACTTTTAATGTATTTGTGACATAACCAGCTACAGTGATCAGGGATTGGAGATGGGATAAGGAGAGTTGAATTAGAGCTTATGACAATCCCGGGATGACGCTGAGTAACGCTGTTACTTGGAAAAGGAAAGAGAAAACGGTTGATCGCTTATATGAAATGCTTTTTCTTTGTAACAGAAAAAACAAATCCGAGAACACTAAACTATATTGCTGTGAAAATGATTATTTTGGAGTATCTAGCCATGTTTAGACTAGAAAAGTACCTTAGGGATCAAACCCGAGTCGGCTGTTGCATGACAAAATAGTCGTTTGAAGTTTTGTTACTAACAGAAAGTTACCTAATTAGTGAGCATGGGTTATGTGGTTAATTATCCAATCAGGGCGAATCAGGTTATGACGTGATGAACAAAGATTGGTTGGATAAGAAACACAAGTCCGCTCAGACCTACACCTACCCCCATTTATAACGCATTGCAAAGCAAAGAAAAATCAGTTGGGAGTCGTTGGGGGGGCACCGGAATTGAGAGCCCGCGTTGCTGCCCACCCCACACCCCCGCGAGAAAACACCATTCACTGACCGATTGATAAGCAAGGATAATCCGATGACTAAAACAAGAAAAAACCCGTTTTAATAAATATAAATGTAATGTATATTATTACCTATATCGTTTTTATTGATAACTGTATATATTTATTTTTTTCTTCTTGTGAAGAAATTAATCTTTATAACGAAAATTGAAACCAACATCCGGGTCAATCCTTCATCGTTATTAAATTGCGAGTTAACTTCAGGCAGAAAACCACACTGAAGTTATTTATTTCAACGAACAGCCAGCGAGAAAGAGGATCGTCAACCTACCACATCCAGGATCCGGCCAGCAGCGTCATATAAAGCCTGACATCGTGGAAGCGGCTGAAACTGCACCGTTGGACTTATAATGGTGTTCGAACTGAACCACCTAGAACTACACTCGTGTGTATTTGGTAGCCTGCTGTCACATAGCATTTTATGTTATGTTGCTGCAGCTGGTCTTCTCTTATGTTGTAACGGCCCCGTTTGACCAGGATAGTGGACATTACAGTTTTCATAATGTTACGTGTTAACTGAGGGAGGTCGGGTCACTATTCATCCCAATGAAAATGGGTGTTTATTTCTCTGAATACTGTTGGGAAATGTCACTGGTCGAAGGTCTTTCCAGCAAAAACGTTACACGTGCAATGTTTTGCAGTGCATGCCATGTTCTAACTTTTTTTAATGCATTAACGATGAATGTAGCACATCAAGTCCTATTCTAATTCGTTCATTGTTTGTCATCATATTGGCCACATCTGTTCCTTTATCTACAACAGAATTATAGGACAAATATAAATCAGACATGTATAAAGATATTTATCATTAACAATGCAATGAAGGTGCACATTTTTTTAACAGAAATCTTTTATGGGATATTAATGATAATTAAATATTTGCGATTAGAAGTTGCAACCAAAGTTTCCAATCAATAGGGAATGACATCACTGCTACGTTGTTTAAAGTAGAAGTGCGCCCTGAACAGAACTACAACATATTTTGTTGTACGTGCAATCAAATATGCATGAAAAAACACACGAGCAAAGAGAAATATTCAACTAAATAATGTAGGTTGTACATAATGGGGTTGCAGAAATCATTATCCTTAGTTCTTGCATCATCTCGTTAGCTGTGACATTACTACCAAGTGGAAAAGTTGTTCATACTGCAGCGGAATTAATTGGAAACATACAATTTATTGAGACTCCCATGGGTAATATTTCCAAAACATCAACATGCGAAAAATATTGCAGAAATGAAAACTTATGCTTTGGAATAACTGTACAATAGCGTACAAAAATATCCCTGGATCTAAATCGATCATTACAAGCTTTGGTTTGGGAATGCATTAATATTGCTTATAAGAGATTTCAGGTAAATTTATCTGAGCACATGGAATAAATACTTGCTTACTATTTGGCGATGTGTGACCTGTAAATATGCATGTCATGCGAAACTATCAATCAGCAGAGATATTTTCACATCAATTGTTTGAGACTAGGAACGGAACAGTGCCAGACGATTTTACTGTAAGCCGAATTTCATTGCCCCATAACATCTGTAATTTAATTACATCAGGAGAAGAATTGGTTTAAAAAGTATTAGCAGATATTCAAATTAATTATAAAATTTCAGTTGGCCGCGTGAACAAAGTATTTTTGCAGCCAATAACAAAAACGTTCACGCACTTAAAAATAATATTTAATTTAACATTGAAAATGGAATAGTCACTTACAAGTCTATCGATATTGTTGTGGAAGAAGACAAAGCAGTTAATTGTCAAAGGTAATTTTTTTACTTCTCTAGATTTATCAGGAATGTCACCGGATGTGCAGCAATTGAAATTTGGCGTGCCTATTATGTTGCGAAATATCAACCAGCCCAAACCTTGAAATGGCACGCGGCTTGCAGTGAAAATTTAAGAAGCAACAATTCTGACAGGGTCATTCAAATGTGAAGATGTCCTTATTATTAAGATTCCAACGGATATGAAATTTCAGTTTAAGAGTTTGTAATTCCCAATTCGATTAGCTTTGCAATTACAATTTAAAAAAATCTCTGGGGCACTCTATACAATTGTGTGGCGTTCATCTACACACTGATTGTCTATTACTACACAATTACAGAAAGTCGAAGAACCAAAAGGTATTGGGAAATGAAGGATATGAAAACCATGATTTTCTAGTTTTTTCATTTAATAAAACTGAGCTATGGCAACGCGTGGCCAGAGACAGATAATATATATATATAAATATATATATATATATATATATATATATGCATATATATATATATATATATGCATATATATATATATATATATATATATATATATATATATATATATATATATATACCCCGTGTCAGCATTATATGAAAATCAATATTTTTGTTCTAACTCCGATAGTTTTCAATGAAAATTTGTGACATTTAGCACGTTTTATGACAACACTAGCACAAGCGCAGATCATAAATTTTAAGCTAATCTGCACAGTAATAAACAATTGCCAGCCATTTTGGTGATTTGAATTTTTTTCAGCATGCCAACTTTATATGCAAACCAATGTTAAAATATAGGAAGTGCTAAAAGATCATTGAAACATTGATTGTAAATTGGGAACAACAATAATAAAGAACAAACAACTTCAATATGGTTTCATAGTACAATCAATATTTTATATAATTGCCATTTTTACTGACAAGAACATTAAAGTTGTAATTTCCATTTGTCATTTAGCAACTGAGTTTATACGGAATATTCATGCGGCAATTTGAGTTTGTTTATGCATACACTGAATTTTTCAGAAAAGCGTGTGCGTTTTCTTTGCTCCGAAATGGACAGTTAATTAGAGTATGATATAATTGTGATAGTTTGATTATATATATATATATATATATATATATATATATATATATATATATATATATATATATAATTTCTTAAACACAAATGGGGGTCACCGTCCGACGTAATTTTTAACGAAAAGAAAAATGTGTCAAGATACGTACGAATGTTGTATTCTTTTTCAATCATATCTGATGAGATGTAAATATGACAATTTTTAAATGATATAGAATTTATAATTGTCTGATTTATGTCGAAACAATTGTAATATCCGAAAAAATACAAATATTATATATATATATATATATATATATATATATATATATATATATATATATATATATTATTATTCCCTCTTTCTGTTTTTGGTTTTGCCACTATATATATATATATATATATATATATATATATATATATATATACATATACATATATATATATATGCATATATGAATATAATAAAATGATAATGATTTTCCCCTCTACAAAAAATGCAGTATAGCTTCGAAAACACAGATTACACATAAAAATTCCATAGGCTACACAAGTTCCGTATATCAGATATACGTTTTCGGATATTACGCTTCCATTTTAACAAGTATCGTATCTTTCTATATAAATTCCGCAAAAACTTATTCTCCCAAACAACAAGCTTGTAGCACAATACTTACTCCCTCGAGACTTCCCTCATACGTTCCCATCATGCACCGGCGCCATTATTTCATAGTAATATCTTTCCTCCAACGAATGGGACTATATAATTTCATTCGTTACTGTTTATTTTTTTCTTTTTACAACACCTTCAGAATTTTCACTTGAATTTTTAAGCGATTTAATTGGAAATTCTTTTTTTATTCTGTTATTCCATTATTTTCGAACGGTTAGATAGCGTCTTACCTGATCGTTACACGAAGTTTATTTTTCTAATCGCTAAACGATTAGCTCCTAAAATTTTCTAGCCAGGGATACGCGTTGAATGTCAGCTACAGCATATGCTTTCTTACCGTGGAAGTGCTGTAATACTTTCTTTTTCTAGCGTTACATTCAGCCGTTCTGATCAAAACACCGTCGTCAATTAGACGCTTCTCGCATTTTATTTCTTAAAAAACACGCCATTATACTATAATTACAGTATTAGATATTCACATTTCGATTCATAGAACGCGCATTGTCGTCGACAATACACTCACTTATACAAAACTAATAAAACAACAATATACCCACGAGGTCTCTGTTTTCTAATCAATCACAAACACAATATTTTGGTCGATAAACAATGAAATCCACAGTTACATTTGTCACCGACAAGTAGTTCTTTTGATATTAAGACCTTAATTATCTTATATACGCTTCATTGATTTCACTGCTCCCCTATCTTAACATGTGAAAAGGATGTTTTGTATTGCTTGTATTGCACGTGTCTTATGCAACAAGTAAAATATTTAAAAGTATTATTAGATTGACGAGAGATTTCTTGCGAATTTTTTCAATTTTGATTTCACATGATGTGTGTCAAAATAAGTTTTCGTTATAATACTTTTACTTTATATATCATAATAAAGAGTGTTTCCGCTTCATCTAATCGTTTCAATTCCAATCGTTTGAAATTAATTATGTCTTCTTTTCTAGAACGTAATAATCCATTAAAAAAGGGGCGATGTTCTCTCAAGAGTTTACATTCGTGTTTTTAACCTGATGAACTGTCTATTTTGTAAAGATACCGGGCAAAACGGTCAAGCAGTTCTTCCATATTGTGGAAAACAGTTGAAGTGCTATTATTTTGCTGCATGTAATATTTTTGAATAACGGTGAATCTCGGTAAATAATGTTTCAAGACTGTGAAAAAGGGTTGCGGTGTAGCTGAAGTTTTCGTATCCGGTGAAAAATTATCTGCAGTCACTTAGATTTTTACGACTGGGTCTGTTGGAGAGGGTGCCATGACTTTAGAACAAGCGATAGAGTACTCTGCCCGATTTGGATTTCTTGTTCTGCGGTTAGGCGCTGTTCGGGTAAGGGGAGAGTTACTTTGTTCGGCCTGTAAAAATATCGGTTTGTTTGCGCTTTCTCTTAGGCTTTTCGTTGCCTAGAACAAGAGAAGATTCTTTTACTGTATTTTTCAGGGCATGGGCGTCTGTTGTACTTTTTATTTTTGTTTTGCAAAAATTATTGATTGGCTGGTTCCATAATTTAAATTCATGAATCCAGCCCGAGTCCAGAATGGTAGTGATATCCTTTAATACATAATATTTTGATTTTTTCTCAATAATGTGACGTTCGCTAAAAATTTACCTTCGAAATTACTTTGCTTACCGTTAAGGGCCTTTGCTGAGTTGCGTTTTCTCAGCGTTGTGGGTTTATTCAATTTCTTTCAGGTGTTTAAATTTACTATGGAAAGGTCTGGACCCGAATTTAGTTTTTTTTTTTTTATTTCTTTATCATTAATTTTTATAGTCACGTAATTTCGCAACCCTTCTTCGTTATTTAAGTCTCCGCCAAACACACTCGGGTTTTGTATTTCATTTTATTATAACTATTATCTCACTAATGATGCAATTCTCTATCGATAGTACGTCCAAGGATGGAATACTGCTGCCATATCTGGGCAGGAGCAGCTAAAAACAGCCTATCCTGCCTTGACAGAGTACAAAATAGACTTCGTGGCTTAGTGGAGGATGCCCTTTTCTCTTCCCTGCAACCTCTCTCACACAGACGAGACGTTGCAAGCCTATCTTTGTTTTATCCTTATTTCCATGGCAGGCGCTCGTCTGAACTCCAATAAAACACCCGTCTAGCTGAATCCACTGTCAAAAACTTTCCCCACACTTTATCTATGCCTAAATCAAAACGTAGATTCCATGAATAAAGCTTCTTTCGTAGAACTGCATGCCTGTGAAACTATGTTCCGTCTGCCTGCTTCCCTCCTGACTCCAACTTGGATGTCTTCAAGTCCAACGTAAACAAATCCCTGATGAACCGCCCTCTTAAGTAGACACTCTAAAATATCCACACTAACGTACTGTACTTACAATAACCCTTATTCATGAGTGTCTTCCGGGCCTTGATAAGTGGTGACCACCTTGTAAAAAAAAAATATGTGCACTATTTTTTTTTTTTTTTTTTTTTTTTTTTTGCATATTAAACATTTTCCTGTAAATATGAACAGTCTTAAACCCAATGCAAATTAACACATCGATTACACGAAGGTGTTTCCTTCTTCAAATTCTTTCTTGGCTGTGTGTCACTATGTATGTTTCTTTATCTGTGCAACTGCAGCTTCGATATCTATCGAATATTTTATAAGACTTTCTATTCTCTGGCAGTCTTCCGTTAAATTTTGTAAGGGTTAAGTTTGGTTCATTTCTACTTTTGTTAGTGCACGCCTCCTATTTCCGCATCACGACCAGAAGCCGGTCCTTGCGCAAATACTAAATATTGAGAATTGTCTGCACTGAGTTCTGCGAGTTTAAATTCGTCGTAATGTTACTTTATTTATGTCTGTAGCAAAAAATTCCAATTGCATATCACATTGAGTGTTGTGAAAGTTCGATATTATTATCGTTGAACGTATTATTTTATGTGACTTGAGTAAGCAGCTCTTTTATGCGTTGTTGATTTTCATTTTTAAATTTAGCCTATTAATTGTTCTTTTCTTTTATCTGGGCGCTTCTGATGTTCAAACAATAGTTGTTGTTCAATTTGCAGTTTTAGTAATGGTTCCTATGTACTTTGTACGGCGTCTATTTTTGTATAATAGGTAAAATACTGAATTTACGAAGGTTAGCAAAACCGTGTTTAAATTAACCAGGTTTTAGAAGGTTTAGAACAACTATATTACAACAGTTATGTGTTTCCCTCAACAACTTTGCAAATGAACTTTGACATAGTTTTAAATTCCAAACGAATGTCATTTTCCATAGAAGAGACGAAATATATCTTCCAAAAATATTTAATATTCCTTCAAAGCCAATGTGTTTTCATAGCACAAAAAAATATTCACCGAAGGGAAATAAATCCAAAAACTGTATGTACTTTTTTAGTAAGTTTTAACAAATTCGCTGACACACTTATTTAATGGTGCGAGAAAAAACACGAATAATTTCTATTTCTCTTTCTCTTATATTTAAGGATGCGCCAAGATGTCGTGAAAGTACGAAACAAAGAAACGAGAAAAAATATGAAAATATTCTTACTTTCCACGAATTTGCAATTTAAACTTTTATGTCCACGCACTTATGTGGTTTTCGCGAGTTCCTGTTGATCTACTTTCATCAGTGTTTTCTAAACACTTGCTTGTTATAATTCAGTTTTCTGTCGTCAATTATTTTTAAATATTGGTGATATTTTAAATTCGAGTAACCTCTCTGAGTTCGAAATCCGACGTTGTGCGTGGGGGTGTAAAGATGGCACCCCTACAGATTCTGACGATGGACTTTTCCTGATGTCCTTTCCGGTAACCAGTTTCTGCGATCGAGCAGACTGGGCCTGAGACTCATAGGTAGTGGGTCGTTTGTCTTCCTAGTTGAACGGTGTCTCACTCAACCAGTATACCTTTCTGCATTTTCTGTTAATATTTATTTCATTTCACTGTTTACAAGCCTTCTCGTTCTTCATTCACAATTTAAAGAACAACACATACAATGGACGACAAAGCACGCATAGTGAAGACAGGCCATTTCATTTCAAAGCAGCCAAGTGCGGCTTGGCACTAGTCATGATCGATAGTAAACGCCAACGGCCACCAACATACATTTTCATTTAAAAGCAGTGGAATGGACGCCGACAGTTAATGCCGCGAACAGACACTGACAATTGTTCACCAGAAACGTGTGAAAATCCAAAAAACAGCACAAACCGCCAGTGACCATCACTACATGCAAGCGATATCTAGTGCATGCCAGTGTCCAACAATGCCCGAAAGTTTACAACAGATGATTTCAGTTCGAATCCGTAAAATGGAGGTTGATACTGAGCATGACCGCCACTGACTGCCAGATGCAAAAGCATTCAGTGCCTACAAGTACACGAAAGTACCCTGCAGTAATCTCCCCAAACCAACACTACTCGTCAGTAACCCTCAGCACTCACTGCTACCTGCCAATGCCAGACAATGACCGACTGTGAAAGCAAGATGATTTCATTTAGGACACAGACGCCAATGCCCGCTGTTTTCCATGGCTGAAAACAATAAACTAATTTGTTTACAGGAGGGTGATGGCTTAATTGAAGCAGTCTTGACTTCCACCGGGAAACGCCTGTACACGGATCTTGCTAATATATGTGTATTCATGTAACTCGATTATACAGTAGACCTGACATCTATTCAGCCTCAATCACCGTCTCGATGCGGGTAAGGAACTCGGAGCATGCGCTGGCGAGGCTCAGCGAATACTTAGAGGATAGTAGCGATCACGCTGGATTTGGTGCAGTGTGAGGTCATGTTGGTGATGTTCTCAACGCATGCCAAAATGAAGTAGTCTAGCGGGTTAAGGTCGAGGAAGGGGAGACTGTGAGAGAAGGATGCAAAGTCGTCGCACTCCTTCTGAAGCCAAGCGTTTGGACTTGTGTGCCGGAACTAGTCCTAGTGCCACACCCAGGGTCCGCCAGCCGCCACCTGATTACACCAAGGGATCACCGTACACTTCTGCCCATCGAGGTACACTTTGGTGTTGACTTTCACGCCAACTTCGATGATGTAAGGTGACATGATGTTGCCCTGACTTGTAAGCATACGAAAGACCATAATCGTGGGCGGAAACTTAGTTAAGCTGAGCCCTCAAACGTGGAACCGACCGGATTTACATTTTTAGGGTGCTGGCAATGGTGCTGTTTTCATAACTTGCATTGGGTAGAGAGCATGAGTTTTACAGCGACGCGCTCGTTGAATAGTGTGTCGGTTTCAGACATGATAGAAGGCTCCTCTTGCTCTTATATATATAATTAAAATTGTCTGTGTGTGTGCATTTGTGTGTGTACATTTCCCTAACAAACAACTCTGTAAATTTTCGGTCTATCAAACTCGAGATTTGACATAAGAGGTATTGAGATTTGGGAAAATCAGTTTTAACGGTTGTCGGCAAGAAATCTGGCTGTCAACGTTTTAAAGTTCAACGATTTGACATTTGAAAATCTCTCAAACTCTTCCGCCAATTTTGAGTCTAAATACTTGAAATTTAGATGTAGGTTACTTGGACATGGATTAAACCTTTTAATTTGATTTGAGCCCAAAACCATAAATGTTAAGGGATAAACATTGGGGGTCAATGTTTTAAAATATTTGACTTCTGCGATCTCTACAAAATTACTCAGCCAATTTTTGGTCTAAACATTTGATAACGTATATTAAGACATAGGGCAAGCTTTTTAAGCGGTTTTTTGGCCGAAAATTGGTCTGTCAAGGGGTCAAAGTTCAAAAGAGTTTACCTTTTCGGCCTCTAGCAAACTATTTGGCCAAATTTGGGTCCAAACATTTTAAATTTTACATAAAGAGTATTGAGACGTGCATCAAGCTTTTTAATCAGTTTTTGTCTGCCAAGAGGTCAAAATTGAAAGAGTTGACCTTTGGAGACTCTCCCAAACCACTTCGCAAATTGTGGGCCTAAACATTTGAAATTTTAGATATAGGTTACCTGGACATGAGTCAAATTAAATTATATATATATATATATATATATATATATATATATATATATATATATATATATATATATGCACATAAAGTTATGAAGAGTACATAGGGCCCGAGCCAAGTCGGGCTGAACAGCTAGTATATATATATATATATATATATATATATATATATATGTATATATATATATATATATATATATTGGGCTAGTAATAATTGGTTACCGTTTGTGATATTTATCGGAACAGACGGAAAGTGCTGGAAATATAGGGTTATTTGTTATCACTCAGCCCAACTGATAATCACTACTAATAAACCATGTGAGAACTTCTAGTAAGTAGATAATAACAATGGGTCATTGTAATTGTTTCGATATAGCTAATTATGCTACATCAGTTTGGACACGAAACATCTCGCCGAAACAATTATAATAAGACACTAAATATTTACGAGAGGAGTTATTGTCTCGTTATAATTATTTCGATGAGATGTTTGAATGCTTCACTGATGCAATAAGAATAGACATATCGAAACAATTACAACGAACCATGGTTATTAGTATTGGCACACCAGGAGATTTCACACAGGTCATCTAAGATCTCTATTTGATTACAACATGTGGTGTTCCCTGAAAACTGAGTGACGAGAAGTCTCCCCAAATTTCCAGTGCTCTGGACTCCATTTGCAAATGAATTTGCATTCTCACAATAGCCGCTTACCAATGATTTCTCGCTTGCAGCGGCCATTTGTCTCCACTGGAATTTGTGCGTGAATAAGCCTCCACAAGGTCCCAGTTTTCTTGACACTTTTCCAGCAAAGGTCTGGTCAGTGCTCTCTCCTCGGTGTTTCCACCCTCCTTGATAATTTTAGGCTATTTGGTATCACTCTTTTGGGAGGGGCGATGCTGGGGCAATGGGAGGGGATAGAGGAGGGAATATTATTAATACTATTATTATTATCATCGTTATTGGTTCACAAGGAGCTTTCGCACAGGTCACCAAAGAGCTTTCCTTGAAAACAACCGATGGTGTTCCATGGAAGCTGGGTGACGACAAGTCTCTCAGCTTTCCAGTACTCTTTACGTTTTTCGATAACATTTGCAAATAAATTTGCCTTATCGCAACTGCTGCTTGCTATTGATTTCTCGTTAGCAACGGAAATTGGTCTTCACTGGTATTTGAGTTTTATTAACTATTAATTATTATTATTATTATTATTATTATTTGGTATTATTATTATTATTTGTTATTACTATTATTATTATTATTTGTTATTATTATTATTTGTTATTATTATTATTATTATTATTATTTGTTATTATTATTATTAATATTATTATTATTATTTGTTTTTTAGGTTCCTAATATTGTTAACATTAGTATTATTATTATTGTTATTATAATTGTTGTTACATTTGTTGTTGTTATTATTGATACAATTGACATTTTGATTATTATTATTATTATTATTATCATTATTTTATTATTATTATTAATATTATTGTTGCTGTTGTTGCTATTATTGTTACAATAGGTATTATTATTATTAATATTTTATGATTATTATTAATGATGTTGTTTTCTGCTATTTTTATTATTGTTAAAATTGGTATTATTTTTTATTGTAGTTGTTTTTCGTTTTTATCATTGTTATAATTAGTATGATTATTGTTGTTGTTGTTATTTTTTATTTTTTTATTATTGTTAAAATTGGTATTATTATTATTGCTGTTGTTGTTTGTTGTTGTTATTATTGTTACAATTGGTATTATTATTATTGTTGTTTCTTTTGCTTTTTATTTGTTGTTATTATTGTTACAATTGGTATTATTATTATTGTTGTTTTTTGGGGTTTTTTTTGTTGTTATTATTGTTACAATTGGTATTATTCTTCTTATTGTTGTTGTTTTTGTTATTATTGTTACAATTGGTATTATTATTATTGTTGTTGTTGCTTTGGTTGTTTTTATTGTTACAATTGGTATTATTATTAGTAGTAGTAGTATTGTTGTTGTTCTTTGTTGTTGTTGTTGTTGTTGTTATTGTTATTGTTACAATTTGTATTATTATTGTTGTTTTGTTGTTGTTATTATTGTTACAAATGATATTATTATTATTGTTTTTGTTGTTGTTTTGTTGTTGTTGTTATTATTATTATTATTATTATTATTATTATTATTATTAGAGGAAACGGCATAATTAATATAAATATAGACAGGTTGTTTTATTCATGGTTTGATAGTTAAATTTATAAATATAGATATGCAATCTATTGTATGATTTTGCATTTTGCTTTCGTTTCCCGACCACTTGCCATTAAGGGTAAAAGCTACTCGACATAATTTTATCAAATATGCTGGTTTCGTTGCAGTTGACAAGATGTCACTACTGCCATTCCAGAAATAAAATACTTATAGCTTCCAGAAATAAAATACTTATAGCTTCCAAAACCATTCGGTTGGTTTGCATGAAGCGTAGCATGAAGAACCATTGGCCCTAGTTTCAGCAACATCCTAATACAACTTGTGCTCCTCCTCCTCTTTTACTGCCTCATCCTTTATCTCTTTTTACCACTATTACTACTACTACTACTACTACTACTACTACTAATAATAATAATAATAATAATAATAATAATAATAATAGTAATAATAATAATAATAATAATAATAATACTGATGTAGCTGCCGCGGCTGCCACAAATACTAATTCAATAAAGACAAATAAATTAACATTCTTCCTAAAAGTAGGAAAGAAAAATTTTCGTTTAATGTGATTTATTACGCACTTTCTTTTTTTTATTTTTACAATTGACTTTGTCTATCTATAGCTTGGAATCTAGAATTAATATATTCTTAATGATGTTAATGAGATGAAGCATTTCATTTCGGATATTCTGTGGAATTGCCGTGTAAACAAAAAAATAACAAAAAGAGTATTGTGCATAGTTCAGTTCTTTGAAACTTTGTTTATGATTAGAGATGTTATATTAAGTCGTTTGCTTGATTGATTTTTGTATGTGTATTTTATTTGTATCTTATAGTAGATTGTTTGCTTTATTGTTTTTAATGTGTTTTTTAAATAATATTTTTGTGTTTGTATTTTATTTGCATCTTATGAGTTTGTTGTTTCATTGTGTTTTTTGTTGTGTTTATTGCATTTTTCATATTTTGTGTTTGTATTTTATTTGAATCTCGAGAACGTTGTTATTTTTTTGATTTTTTATTGATTTTTTAAATTTTTGTGTTTGTATTTTTTGCATTTCATTATAAATTGGTTGCTTCATTGTTTTTGTATATTTAAAAAAATTCTGTGTTTGTATTTTATTGACATCTTATGATACTTTGCTTGCTGGATCGTTTTTATATGTTTTTATATTTTTTGTTTGTATTGCCTTTTCATCTTATAATAAGTTATGTTACAAGAACAGCAGCCTGTTCTTGCACGTGAGTAAATATGAAATAGGATAGTCAAGGATTCGAACTTGCGGAGCTAGATTTTGAATTGAGAATTCCAATCATAAGTTAAAATAATACAGAATGTTATTGAAAATAAGGAATATGGAATTGCCATTGTTTAGCTCACGCAAAATAGCTAGCTATCTGTTTATTGAAAAAGGAATGAATTTTGTTTCTGTTATAAAAATGAAAATTAAAATAAGGAATTTAAAAACGGACAATGGAAAATGTTATTTGTAAAGTGGGTTACGAAAATTAGGTTAGAGGGTTGGTTTTGTAAGAAACATGTGAATAACAATGCATGCTTAAACACGGAGGTATGTCATGCCATGTGTCTGAGAAGCACGTGCTGGTCATGCAGTGACGTCATGAGTTATGAATTTAGTTAGATAAGTCAGAATCAGGATCAGTCAGTTGGAAGAAGCGAGAGCAATTAGACGGGAGAAGCTAGAAGAGTTAAGGAACCCTCTGGGAAACGAGAGGTTGTAGAGGTAAACATGTAAACAACTTTGAATCCCTGAAATACAGAATCATGTCCGAATGATCGTAGAAATAAACGTATCATCATGTGTTTTTATAACTGCCATCTTGTGTTGTGTCATTTTACCAAAACAAAGGTAAAGTGAAATTGTATTAATATGAACTTTATGTTTTCAAAAATGTACAACTTTCAAAACGTAGATGTTAAACGCACTCTCGGTCTAGCTATCAAGATATTCATAAATCTCCTCTCATTGAATTACAGGCTTGGTTCCGCTGTAGTAATTTGTACCCTCCCTGCCTGTCTCGTTATATATAAGACCTGCCTCTATATCTCAACAATATGAACACTCACAATGAATATATATAATATCTAGCATCTCACAACACTCAGCAACATGAACACTCCTAATCCTGGCTCTATCTCACTCTAAGGCTCTTACTAACATGAACAATAACAAATATATAAGTCGTCATCTAAATAAGAACAGCGTAACATACTCTCAGATTTGGTAACTTCAAAAATTAGGCAATATGCAACAGTTGTCTGTTTTTTGTTTCTTTTGAATTTTATTTCTGTTTTATTTGCGTTTCAGTAACCGTTAGCTGATCCTGCGCTCAAACTTTATCGAGATAATAATAAGCAGCAAAAATCCGGATTTACTAGACGTTTATTCGGACAATCCTACAGCACTGAGACTTGGCCAATGAGAACTGGCGATCTTGAAAAGTTGGTAATCTTAGAATATACTTTTTTGCGAAATAAAGTGCCATATTATGCATTGTAGTTTTTATTGGAGACAAAAATAAATATTAAAATAATAATTAATTTTATACACTAAGAAATTTAAAAGCAAAATTCTCTCTATTAAAGAGTTAACAAATTAACACATTTTGCAGCATTTTTAATGCGAAAATACGATGTGCTATCCAAACAATTCGGTTTTATGACAGCTTTCCAGAATGAATTATGTTGGAAAAGTTTTATTTCAGTATAATTTGATTAACGCGTTTAATTGAATAGTCAAAACCATAAATATCAAAAATAGTAAAACTTTTGTCAGTTTTCTAATTACTGAGGACTTTCACCAATTTCCTATTTAAGGTCACAAAAAACAATTATTTGGCACTAACAAACTTACATTTTTGCTCTTAGCTCATTATTACTAATGAATTTATGACTTAAAAATACATTTTAACATCTTCGTAAAACGTTCGGTCGATTTTTTAGGGATGTAGTTTTATTTTACTGTTTTTGTTCGTTGAAAGCGTTTGTGTGATACGTGTCGTCCTCGATAATTATTTATGGAATTATCATTTTACTATTATGTTGGAATGACTTTGAAAGTTAAGGAGTTCAAAAATATATGTGTTTGTTAACATATTCTCTGATGGGCTTAATTCTTCTGTTGTGTAGTTAGCTAATTCATAAAAATGTAAAACTGTTGGTGTACCAATAAAGTAATATATATATATATATATATATATATATATATATATATATATATATATATATATATGTGTGTGTGTGTGTGTGTGTGTATGATAAAAAGACATTATGCACAAACTTTCGTTCATTTTGTAGCCATATTGTGATTGGAAAAAATTGTGATTAGTATAAATATATTGTGTTGCAATGTATTGGCGATCCATATATATACACGGGTTGGTCTTGTACCGTTAACGTTATTGTGTAGCACATTTTAATAATTTTCCTTCGTAACATTCTTTGACATTTCAATGACTGTTATTACTACCGGCTGTAAAACATCGCTTTTTTTAAGAAAACTTACTAAAAACAAAATCCGACGTTGCCCTGGATTGAATGAGGATCAAGGAATGTTCCACATTTCCAATATTTTTATTGTTATCGAAATCAGTGAGATCGACCCTGTTTCAATCAAATCGATCGATTTGCTTGCTGTAATCGGATACGTACCGCAACGCACCGGATGGAAACTTCACACTACTTCCGCAGTGACTTAATCCAAAGTACATTGTAGTGTGCATTGCACATAGAGGACATACTGTTAATTTAAAAAAAATATTTTCCTATAATGGTTTGAATTAAAGATTAAAATGCAAAACTCATGTTTCATGGTTCATTTATACTCTAAATATGAACATCCATTTCGAAAGAGCCCCTGTCTTATCAAAAAACGTAGGTTGATTTTATACGTCCATCAGTTAGTGCGGTGATAAAACTTTTCAAATCTACTATAAAAAGTACATTTGTGTAAAATCTCAAAAAAAAGGCCCAGCCGTTTTTGAGTCCATCGGGAACAAACTCACACACATACACACGCATACACGAACAAAGTATCATCCATACATATAAAGTTATAGTAGCGTCCGTGCGTGTGTGTATGTGTGTGATTGTGCCTGCGTATACAACTACCTTATAGCCCAGATCCTTGGACCAAATCTGTCATGATGATGAAACCCCATCTAGCGATGTTGCACACAATTTTTCAACGTTAAGGTCAAAGATCAAGATCATAGCGTTTGTGTATATGATCTCCTATAGCCTGATAACTGGACCGTTCATGACCAAATCTGGCATAAGGATGGACTCCTACCTAGGAAAGATGCACATCATTTTCCAAGGTAAAGATCAAAGCTCAAGGTCATAGCCTATGTATATATACTCTTCTACAGTCCCCACCACTGGGGCGATCATAACCAGACCTGACAGGATGATGGTCTCCGATCTAGAGACGGTGCACATCATTTCTCTAGGTTAAGATCAAAAGTTAAGATCGGATATTTGCTGTACGTCGTGAAACGAGTACCCGAGCATACAGCAAAGTCTCGTGCGAAGCGCGGGTATTTTTGCTAGTTTTTATATAAGTAGAGATTTAAAGCTGATATTCGCGCAGTTACATAAGAAAATGATAACGCTAATTATTTTTAAAGTGGTTTTACGTTTGTTAAAAATTGTGGCGTTGGTGATACTTTTTAATTATGATGTACGAAATTTTCGATATTTTAATAGGTTAATCGTTGAGGATTGCGTGGTGACTAATTTTTACTCTTATTTCGGTTAAAATTTCTTAAATTTATCGATTAAAAAGACAAACTACGATAAGTTTTTTTTTTTAAACAGATAATTATCATTTCCTTGAAACTGTTTGTAAGCTTCTTCAGAAGTGCTTAAACAATGCTAGTGTAATTGCGTAAAGCGGATGTGAATGGCAGTATTCACTGCTACTAATAAGGACATTGACAGATATGCACACCCACTTACAGGTCTGCTTTTTCATTCATTCTGGGTGCATGGCACGAAGCCAGGTTGTAGAATTAAGACAATGTGTACGCACGTTCACCTCATTTAAACGAACATTTGCCGGTACTCAATTACAATTCCAGGGCAAGCGAACGCCATTGTACCGGTTTGAGAGGCTGAACAGGCAAATGCTTGAAACAATACGTCATCTTACTTCTACAATACCGCACCCATTGTTTAAGTTTCCTTATGATAAATGGCGTCCTCTTTTCACTGTTTGTCTTTCCCTTTCCTTCTTCTTTCTGGGAAGGTGATGCAGTTGTGTAAGGATTACAGATGGGCGATTCTGAAGCTTCCAGAAAGTGTTCAATTTGCATAGATTCTATTATATTGACTTACAAACAAACAAAAAACTGCTGCGAAAAGTAAGAAACCGGATTTAATTTTAACAAAGCTTAATGTAGTCGTTTATACACATTTTTTTTTATATTTAGAATGTTTAAGTATATCAAGATGTTTCCCTAAGACGTACTAAAAATTTAGGCGCTCCATATGTGAAATATAGCAGTTCAAAATAAATTAACAATAATATTTTTTATATATTTACATAACAGACAAAATAGATATCTACAGTAAGAATGACGGAAAATTATCGACTAATATTTTAATGATCAAATACTTTTTTTTTACTCATATTTTCATTCTGCGTCTTAAAAGAAAATTATATCTGATATAAAAACGCCATGCAGTCTTGTCCCCGGAATTCGTAAGAAAATAATTTTATTAAAAATCTACATGTTAATTTTCCGTAATTTTTTATGTACAAAAATTGATTTTATATAGAAATCGCCCCAGACAAGGTATGAAGCCACTTGATGTAAGGGTTTAAAATACTGCTTCAACGTGAAAAACCTGCTAACGATAAATGTTAGATGAAATAGTGTCTGACTCAGAACACAGCAATTTTTGTTTCTTTGTCAAAAATATCACTAATGGAATGTGGGGACTAAAGGACATAATGACGGAAGCGAGAGTTATGCGGCCGTAATAAATACACCCAAGATTCGCTTTCTATTCTACTTAGATTTGACGAATATGTAAGTGTATCGTAGAGTTTACCTGTTAATTTATTTAAAACCACCATATTTCACTTGTTGATGTCTTTTTAGAAGCGCTGAAATTTCTAATTTCCGTGCATTTCAAAGTGTCATTCCACAGATCACTATTAAAACAATAAAATCGTCACCATAGAATTCATGATTCCATTTCCGCTTGATGAAAACTGTTTTTTTTAATCTGTTGCAGACGATCAACTAGTAGGCTAGTTGTGTACAAATCTCAAGAGCGATGGGAGCCTTGTATTGTAGTGAACTACTACTATAATGCTGCTACGGTATGCTTCCCTTATTTCTCTCTTTCTCCCTACTCTTCTACTTTTCCCTTCCTTCCTTCTCTCAACGTCACCAGAGGTTTCAGCCAATCGGAATAGAGGACTGTCTTGGAGGGAGATACAAAGAAGGGATATGTCTCAGACATGCGGAAACGATAGAAGCATCCATATGCGACTGACCAGTTTTCCTGGGTAAAGACTTTTATCAAAGAAATGTACCATCCTCTTTGTACCCCTATATCTTGGAAACTTTTATAAAACATCATCAATCCTTAAGTCTCGTCGCACTTAATTATAACGGATGTTTTCTTTTCAACAACCGTTCTTTTTCAGCACTCTCGTTCTCTCTCTAATGCCGGAGGTGCCCCAAAAGGGGGACCGACCGAAATGGTGACCCTTTTTCAAACGTCGTTAAAATTTATGTTAACCGCCATAATTTGGTGAACGCCAGACGTGCGTATATATACGCAATCTTCAATGAACAAAAAAAAACGAAAACGATGAGAACGTGACAGAGTAGAAAAAGAGAAAGAAAAAGCCTTTCTAAAACTACAGTAGAACCTTAGAAAAAAGTATATATAAATCCGCTTTCCAAGAAATTCCGATAATGTATATGTTTTTGCTATTTTTGTGAAACGGTTTACGCTAAAGAAGGCAAAAACAAACAAACAAGAAAAATAAGCAGTAAAAAAAAGCAAAAACAACACTTGTTTACGTGATATTCACCAGATAAATGACTAAAATAAAATCATGTCTCAAAAAATATTCTGTAACAACAAAAAAACTGACTTTAAGAATCAATATAGAATCCCAAAATTCATTCGCAAACACACACACACACACACACACACACACACACACACACACACACACCCGCACACAAAAAAGGAACCTTCCAGACGCCCGCGTGTGAAGCCAATTTTGGAACACGTGCGGACACACAGCCGCACACAGAAAAAGGAACCTTCCAGACACACGTGTATGAAGCCAATTTTGAAACACGTGTGTGCATCGACGAACACAGTTTTTTTTTTCTTTAAGAACATTGACTATATATTCATAAACACACATATATATTTATATATATATATATATATATATAAACAATTTAATTGACGATATTTCTCCAAGCACCTGCTGAAATTAACCACTGGTGAGTATTCGCTTTGCTCTCTTCTTGCTTATCACACCCCAGCCATTTCCTTTAGTCGCAGCTCCAAATAAATAATAATAATAATAATAATAATAATAATAATGATAATAATAGTAATTAATAATACTCATATTAATAATAATAATAATAATAATAATAATAATAATAATAATAATAATAATAATTAGTAATAATGATAATGGATACACAACAGGTTAGCGTAAAAACACCACAATTTATGGAGACGAGTGTCAAGGGATGGTTTTCGATAATAGAAGCTCAATTCCATCTCAGACACATTACGAGCGATGATACTAAGTTCTATACGGTTATCAGCGCATTGCCGCCTAACGTGGCAACAAATATACCTCCAGAAATTCTGCAGTCGCTAAACTATGCGAAGTTAAAGGTGTCTGTGTTGTCTGCATATGAAAAGACTAGACCTGAACTCCTGGAAAAGTTGATGAGGATCACTACGTTAACTGGTCGTCCGTTATTATACCTCCAGCAGATGGTAACGGTCGCACATAGAAAAGGGACAAGCGACGAGATAGTGCGCCATAAATTCATACACGCACTTCCGAAGCAAATCGCCCCAGTAATAGCAGCCCACACTGAAATGCCGTTAACGGAGTTGGGTCGACTATCTGACAACTTGATGCCGTTAAAAGAAAATCGTCAATATTTCAGGCGGTTGAGAGTCGAGCTCGGACAAACGACCATATTACCAGCAGACAGTCTAGTGAAACCATTCCAGCCGGCCTATGTCAATATAGAAGGAAACAGCGGCCGAAGATATGTAGAGTCCATATATATTTCACGGAGGAGGCTCGTACATGTAAGCCATGCTGTAAGTGGCTAAAGAAAAAGAGTAGCTTACAGACTCTGCCTAACTCGCGCCTTTCCTCTCCCATCCCTCGTGATTCGGAAAACTAGAAAGGCGGACAGCGTTTGCTCCAGTAGTGCCGCCGTTATTAGAAGTGTCTGTTAAAATAGGAACGTCTAAAGTCAATTTTATCATAGATACAGGAGCCGGTGTTTCCATTTTACCATATTCCGTAGTAAATGGAATTACTCTGAAGACAACTCCTGTTCATATCTCTACCGCTAACGGTGAAAGCATAAAATGCTATGGTCAGACAAGCCTCGAAGTTAAGATACCCTGTTTGAGAAGATCTTTTCAAGGGAGTTTTGTGCTCGCAGATGTTACTAAACCTTTGTTAGGATTTGACTTCTTGAACAAATTTAACATTATAGTGGATTGTAAAAATAGATCCATCCGTGATAACGTAACGGAGCGTGAAATTAAAGTCGATGCAGTAACGGGAACCGATGCTGTAATGATTAACAAATTAGACCTAGAAGATTATCTTACCGAAGTAATAGGTAAATATAATAATGTGCTTTCACCACATAGCGACACAAACAAAGACTATGGTGGAGTGTATCACAGGATTGATACAGGCAGACACGCACCAGTCTTTGCTAAAGCCAGACAACTTTCCGGTCCTAAGTTAGACGCAGCACAGGAACAATTTAAAAAGTTACTAAATACCGGAGTTATCCAGCCTTCCAGTAGCGAGTGGGCAACCTCTTTGCACTTTGTGAAGAAGCCGGTTGGGTCATATCGAGCGTGCGGTGATTTGCGTGCGTTAGATAGCATTACCAAAACAAATCGCTACCTGGTACCAAATATAAATTCCTTCTGCACACAGTTAGCTAATAAACAATATTTTTTCCAAAATAGATTTAACTGCATCATATCATCAGATTAAGGTACACCCTGAAGATGTGCCTAAGACAGCAGTAGTGACACCTTTTGGTTTGTTTGAGTTTAATTACATACCATTTGGTTTAAAGAATGCTGCGGCTACATTTCAGCATTTTATAGATAAAATATTTTAAAAATTAAATTGCATATTTATATATTTAGACGACATACTAGGTTTTAGCGAAAGTGAGCAACAGCACAAGGAAGATTTAGATAGATTATTTAGGATCCTTAGTGATAACAATTTAAAGATTTCCTTAGATAAGTGTGTATTCGGAGTACCAGAGTTAGATTTCTTAGGTTTTCATGTAAGCAAAGGAGGCTTGTTGCCTACTTTAAAGAAAATCAAAGAGTTTGAAAATTTGCTGATACTTAAGGATTCAAAAGGCTTACGTAGATTTCTGGGGATGACAGGTTTTTACCGCAAATTTGCCCCTAATTATGCATCCATAATTTTACCACTATCTGAACGGATGAGGTTGGACCCTGAAGCAAAGACCGAGCTTAATGAGGAAGAAACTAACGCCTTCAAAACAATAATAAGCAAATTATCGGAAATTACGGCGTTAGCTCATCCACAGTCTTCAGCTACAGAATTCCACTTAGTTACAGATGCTAGTCAATATGCCGCTGGTGCTGCATTACACCAGTTGATAGATAAGAAATCAGTACCTATAAGTTTCTTTTCCAAGAAATTTTCTCAAACCCAAGCCAAGTATTCCACGTTCGACAGAGAGCTACGAGCAGCTTATTTTTCAGTGATACATTTCCGCCACATCATAGAAGGTCGTCACGTGACATTATTCACTGCCCATAAGCGATTATGCGGAGCCTTTTATAGTCAGACACCAGCAAAGTCAGATCGACAACAGCGACACTTATCACTGCTTGCCGAATATATTGCTAACGTGGAATACATTAAAGGAGCTGAGAATATAGTTGCAGACTGTATGTCTCGGCCTGCATTAGCTGTGCAGATAGATGCATGAGGCTTGGCTGAAATAGCCCAGGCACAAAAAGGTGATAACGAAATAAAGTCATACACTAATTTGAAAGAATATTGTGTGTCAAGCGAAGTTAGCTCAGTCCTATGCGATACTTCAACTAAGTACCCAGATCGTTTATCCCAAAAGAGCTTCGTCAAGCTATTTTCAACAGGTACGGGAGCATCTATAAAACTGGTCAAGTCAAGATACTTTTGGCCTTGTTTAGATAAAACGATTATACAATTATGTCCAGAATGTGTAGTGTGTCAACAATCAAAAATTCACAGACACACAAAGTCTGCAGTCCAAGAATTTTAGTTACCGTCTGCACGTTTCCAGACGGTACATATCGATATCGTTGGACCCCTGCCCTTAACGCGCAATGAGTCCGACCCTTACCTGAGCCCTTACAAATATTTGCTTACTTGAATCGATCTTGCAACTCGTTGGATTAAAGTGCAGCCTATTGCTGAGATACCTGCACAGTCGGTAGCAGAAGCGTTTATCAATGCATGGATATATCGATTTGGAGTTCCTCTGCATGTTGTAACTGACAGAGGTAGTCAGTTTGAGAGCGAATTGTTGCAGGAATTAGCCATGGAAGTAGGTTTTTACCGATTGGGGACAACATTATATCACCCTCAAAGTAACGAGATGATCGGAAGAGCACACCGTACCCTTAAGGCGGCAATAATGGCTTGAAAATAATGGATGAAAGCGATGCTGGTGATTCTGCTGGGTATACGTAGCACCCCTAACGAATCAGGCTTTTGCCCTTTTACGTCTGTTACTGGAGCTCCAATATTGATTCCTCGGCAGTTGATACACAAGCAGAGAGTAGGAGAAACTACAGTTAATAACCAGTACATACGTAATTTGTGTGAATGGATGTCCCAAATTAATGTACTCAATGACGGAAAAGGATAT
The DNA here is from genome assembly GCF_053919585.1 of Euprymna scolopes. Taxonomy (NCBI): domain Eukaryota; kingdom Metazoa; phylum Mollusca; class Cephalopoda; order Sepiida; family Sepiolidae; genus Euprymna; species Euprymna scolopes. The sequence continues at coordinate 132,314,666 of NC_136495.1, forward strand.
ATCCATGACAGTCCCAAAACATTTGTACCGAAAGGTTTATCTTCCTTTAAAAAAGTATGGCTCAGATTTGATCGAATTAGGAAACAATTACAAACACCGTACTCAGGTCCTTATAAAGTTTTGACTCGATCAGATAAGCATTATCAGATAGATATTTTTTTTACACAGTGATCACTACTTATCAAGGCCCGGAAGCCACTCAGGGATAAGGGTTATTGCAAGTACATTACGTTAGTGTGGAGATTTGATGAAGTGTTTACTTAAGGGGCGGTTCATTAGGAATTTGTTAACGCTGGACTTGAACACATCCAAGTTGTAGTCCGGTGGGAAGCAGGCAGACGGAACAGAGTTCCACAGGCGTGCAGTTCTAAGAAAGAAGCTTTGTTCATGGAATCCGCGTTTTGATTTAGGCACAGATACAGAGTGGATTCAGCTAGACGGGTGTTTTTCGTGAAAGATTGGCGAGGGGGGACCAGAGATTGGAGTTCAGACGAGCCCCTGCCTTGGAAATAATGATAAAACAATGATAGGCTCGCAACGTCTCTTCTGTGGGAGAGAGGTTGCAGGGTCGAGAAAAGGGAATCCCCCACTAAGCCACGAAGTCTATTTTGTACTCTGTCAAGGCAGGATAGGCTGTTTTTAGCAGCTCCTGCCCAGATATGGCAACAGTATTCCATCCTTGGATGTACTTGGCTTTTATATAGATAGAGAATTGCATCAGTAGTGAGATATCTTCTGGAGCGGTAGAAGGATCCCACCATCTTTCCAGCGACCTTGGCAACAGACTTGATGTACGTGTTCCATTTCAGATCAGGAGTAAAGGTCAAACCCAGAAGCTTGTCAAAACACGGGGCCTCACCCAGACGAGAGCCATCCATCACAATTGATGCCAGATGGGGATCAGAGCGTTGATGATGTAAGGATAGGAGTTTGGTTTTGGATGCATTAAAGGTAACCAGCCACAACTTCCCCCACTGAACCACGCGCTCGAGATCGGAGGAGAGAGAATCAGAGAGAACTTTGTCATTTACAGCCTTTAATGTGTTGCCATAGATGGTCGTGTCATCAGCATAGATGTCAATGAATGATTTAAGTATGTGTTTAGGGAGGTCATTGATGTAGATCAGGAAGAGAGTTGGGCCCAGGATTGACCCCTGAGGGACTCCAGCATTTATATTGCAGGCCTCCGATTTTTGTCCATCTATCACTACTCTTATGATCCTATCGGAGAGAAATGATTTAATGATTGAGAAAACATTTCTAGTTATACCGTAGCTGGAAATCTTGTGAAGTAGACTCTTATGCCATACCTTGTCAAAGGCCTTTTATATGTCAAGAGCAATTGCCCTAGAAAGGAAGCCTTTGTCAAGAGATTCACTAATCCTGTCGGATATAACCGTCAGCACATCTGCGGTAGATCTTTCAGAGCGGAAACCATATTGTGTGTCACTAAGAAGGTTATTCCTGCGTAGGTGGTTGACTATTTCTCTATTTAATATGGATTCCAGCAACTTACTCATAACACACAGGAGACTTATTGGTCTGTACTGAGAGGGAGATGACTTATCACCTGAATTCTTAAATACAGGGCAAACTGATGAGGTCTTCCAGGGAGTCGGAAAGCACTTCTCCTTAAGGCAGCGCTTAAATAAATATGAACAACGGTACTCATACACACGTATCTATAGATAGATTAAAGCCGTACATAGAACCAATAGTACTAAAAAGATTAGACCGACTGAGAAGGTACAGACAAATGACGATACTACTAATGATAAACTTATTTAGACAGATGAAACCGACAAAGGTGAAGATAAAAGTGCTGACACATATAAGTCTAGATCTGGTAGGAAAGCAACATGGAAAAAGAAAAATGAGTATTTTTATTTTTAAACAAATTTAGGCAATACATCTATATAATAATTTTGTGGAGAGCACTTAACTCCGTTATTTGGAGGGGGACTCGTGTAGTGAACTACTACTATAATGCTGCTACAGTATGCTTCCCTTATTTCTCTCTTTCTCCCTATTCTTCTACTTTTCCCTTCCTTCCTTCTCTCTACGTCACCAGAGGTTTCAGCCAATCGGAATAGAGGACTGTTCTGGAGGGAGATACAAAGAAGGGTTATGTCTCAGACATGCGGGAACGATAGAAGCATCCACGTGCGACTGACCAGTTTCCCCGGGTAAAGATTTTTATCAAAGAAATGTACCATCCTCTTTGTACCCCTATATCTTGGAAACTTTTATAAAACATCATCAATCCTAAAGTCTCGTCGCACTTAATTATAACGGATGTTTTCTTTTCCACAACCGTTCTTTTTCAGCACTCTCGTCCTCTCTCTAATGCCGGAGGTGCCTCAAAAGGGGGACCGACCGAAATGGTGACCCTTTTTCAAACGTCGTTAAAATTTATGGTAACCGCCATAGTATCATGTCTCAAAGTGAATGTTCAAAAAGCAAGATCGGAGATGCGCCGCGGTACAGCATACTCTTTACCGATCAAAGTTTTGACAACAACACCATTGCCAGCACTCTTAAAATGCAAATTTGGACGGTTCAACGCTTAAGGGCACGGCCAAACGAAGTTTCCGACCACGGTTATAGTTTTTGGTGTGGTTTCAAGTGAAAAAAACATCAAGCAACCTCACATCTTCGGGGTCGGCTTTGAAGTCAACAACAATGTATACGGATGCAATCAGGTGGCCACTTGCAGACTCTGTGTGAGGAAGAAGGACCACGCGCCGGCCCACGCCCAAAGAGACTTAAGGCTTGGCTTCAGATGGAGTACCTTTGTACCTTCTCTCACTGCCTCCACTCCTCTCTCGATCTGAAAAACAGTATATAAAAGAGCTACAATTTTAAGGTCTTGTCTTGTTTGCAGTCTAGTCTTACGTTTTAGTCTTGCAGTCTTGCCCTGCAGCCTTGCGTCCTACCAATCTCGCGTCTTACACTCTACAAGTGTAATCCGGTTAACGAAGCTTCCCAGGGACGAGCGTTTAGCTCTCACACGCTAAGTTCCTTTTTCTTTACCTTTTTACATTTATCTAACTTCAAAAGCGAGTAGCCATTTTGTATTTGTATTATTACGAAGTACTAATAAGCCTTCTTTTTGCTACGCATCCCACTCGGCGTATTTTGTCATATTATTACATATCGTGGAAACAGGATATAACAGTTGGCGAACGAAGATAATTCTTTATCTCTTAACAGATATAAATTACAATGTTAAAAGGACTGTGTACTATTCAGTGATTTTTTTACGGAAATTTACAAGGATTTCGTTACTGAACTACTATTAGGATCACGTGCGACAAAGAACTATTCAAGTTTTCCTACATAAAGTACTGGAAAGTACGGATTTCTCCGATAAGAACTCACGGAAATGTAATAAAATTGTACTTGAAAGATATTGTCATAACAAATTCAAGATAAAGTGAACTTTATTTATATTTTTTGACGAAAAAATATTTGGGGAACGCAAACTGAATTCGAACCTGGCACGATGGGATTACGAGTTTTTCGAAAGAAATGAAAGAACTCTTACGATTCTTTTTCTCTAAACAAAACAGAGACTATTGTTATAATTTTTTTTCACGTGAAACCGTATTTTTGTTGAAAAACAGTTTGTTCATCATTGTTTCGGGTAAATTAATTAGTACTATTTGTTGTGTGAATTTGAAAAAGTATTAGTGCATTAAATTACGTTGTTGAAGCAATTTATTTTGCAAAATCTGTAGAATAACTGTTGCTAAATTGTATGAACTTTGCTGAAACATTTATTCTTGCAAAACTTGTAGAAGTATTGTTGCTAATTTGAGAGAACGCATATTTATGAACTTTTGTAGAATCATTATTGTAAATTTTTGAAAGACATTTTTAAGCTAAAATGGAACAATTGGCTAGGTTGACGAAGATGCTTACTCTTAGCATTTATGAACAGTAAAAAATGACACAACAATTCTTACTGCAACAACAACAACAGCAACAACAACAGCTTGTACTGTAAATTGCTTATATGAATAATTTAAATTAAATTAAATTTCTGCGGATTTATTTAAATAAAACAATTTATTAAAAAAATAAAAATTAAAAACTGAAATGAATATAGTTAATATTAACATTTGCAGCTAATAAAAAAATAATAATGATAAAATTAAAATAAATATCGCAGCAACTTATCTGCTAAAGGCTTCCGTTTTCAATGCAAACTTTTAAGGGTAATCTTAGCTTTAAATCTTCAGCGTTCAAAGTTTTTTTTAAATTAACCGTCGAGAAGGCGATCTTGTTTATTTGCAACGAAGGATACAGGAAGGGGGAGGACTAAAGAGCACCAATTGTCGAATCTGTTTATGCTATATTTAAAATCAAATCGGTATGAATATAATGTCCAAGCATATTTGTTTTTTGTTAATCTTGATTCTTATCCACGCACGCACGCACACACACACACACACACACACACACACACATACACACACATGTATATATTATATATTTCCCAACTTTACTATAAATATATATATACATATATACGTATATATGCTCTGTGTATTAAATACATCGAACTCTCAAGTCGATAATAATACAGTTAATATATAATACTATAACTCTATCATATTTAATATTAAACAGAATTTTTTAAATTCGGATTGTATAACTGATTCAATATAATATCATTCAAACACGGTAGTGTTTGAATAAATGGTCAGGTGGCAATTTTAGTCATTTAGAACTGCTTTAATGCTTCACCGCTCACTCATTTTTCAACCAAATTTCAAACAATTATTACACTTTATAGATCATTTTCTCAGCTATATTATGAAAATATATTTCAATTTTCGTTCAGTAAAACAAAAGTTTGGATGACTTTTCTGGTGTTCAAAATCGTAAAAGGTAAGCGACGATTTTATGACTGGTTTCCATGGCAAGTAACTCTATTTCAGCGCTTAGTGTTGCGACAAATTCACCGCTCTCGCGAAAAGAGAAGTAACACGTGATACAAAGAGAATGAAAGCAGACGAGTGCCGCACATTGTTTTTCATATGTGTATATTATGTTTATGAGGGAAAAAATGAGGCTGAAATTAAACAAAGAACAAGTGAATTTACTAGAAGCCTGGAAAAATCATGGATTACAATAGAAAAATGCGAACACGAAAAGTTTATTTAATTTAATTTATAACAGTATATAATAAATTCTTAATTAATTTAATTTATAACATTATATAATAAATTCTTAATGCTGCAAAGTTATAAGTTTATTATATTTTTTACTAGAATATCTTGTGTTTTTCTTCTCAATGTTGAAGCTAAACCATATTACTTTTCATGCTCACATTTTTCTATTGTAATAAATATAAATTCATTTGATAACTATAGTAGTAACAAGGAAGTATAAACACGTGCTGTCCAATAGTAAGTAAGAATTTAATGATAAAACTAGATAAGAAAATTGATTACCTTGCAATTAAAACTAAACTTTATGGATATTCTTTAATCCGCAATCTTTTTAAACGGCTACTTAACTGTGCCTCTTCATCATCAAAAAATTAATTTAGATTTTCACTCTTAATTAGATTTTTCTGAATTTCACATAAAATTATACTATAGTTAATCCTGTTTATCTTTTTTGTTGTTGTTGTTGTTTTTTCTTTTTGTTTTTTTTTGTTTTTTTGCACGAAATTCATAATTAACTTTTAGAATAATCGGAAAAGGATCAAAAGAAATTACGGTTTGACTTCGCTCTTATGTTTTATTCTGTGGTGTTTTTTATATATATATATTTGTTTTTATCATTTTTTTGTTTTGTTTTGCATTTTCTATATTTTTAAAGAATCGAGCAACAATTAAAAAACATATTTGCAATTAAGCGCCTTCGCATTTAGAGATTGGAGTGGTTCTCAACTTTCGACGAGATATAGATTTTAGATCCTGTATTCCATCGACGTCAGTTTGTGTCAATTACGTTAATCACCATGTATTCAGCTTTTTTGTTTTTTTGTTTTTGTTTCTAATGTAACGATGAAAGTGGATGATCATTAAAAGGTAAACTTTAAAAAAAATTAATACCAAATAATGAATTATTTCAATGACTAATGGACAACTTACAGTAAAATGTCTGACAAAAATTCACGTTCGGATAAGTAATCTTGTATTTTTAATAATAATAATAATAATTATTATTATTATTATTATTATTGGCCCACAAGAAGCTATCACTTTTTTTTTACACAGTGATCACTACTTATCAAGGCCCGGAAGCCACTCAGGGATAAGGGTTATTGCAAGTACATTACGTTAGTGTGGAGATTTGATGAAGTGTTTACTTAAGGGGGCGGTTCATTAGGAATTTGTTAACATTGGACTTGAAGACATCCAAGTTGTAGTCCGGTGGGAAGCAGGCAGATGGAACAGAGTTCCACAGGCGTGCAGTTCTAAGAAAGAAGCTTTGTTCATGGAATCCGCGTTTTGATTTAGGCACAGATATAGAGTGGGGGAAATTTTTCACAGTGGATTCGGCTAGACGGGTGTTTTTCGTGAAAGATTGGCGAGGGGGGACCAGAGATAGGAGTTCAGACGAGCACCTGCCATGGAAATAACGATAAAACAAGGATAGGCTCTCAACGTCTCTTCTTTGGGAGAGAGGTTGCAGGGTACAGAAAAGGGCATCCCCCACTAAACCAGGAAGTCTATTTTGTACTTTTTCAAGGCAGGATAGGCTGTTTTTAGCAGCTCCCCACACATATCATCAAAAATCTCCTCTTGAAAACAGCCTGTGGTTTTCCCTGGAAGCTGAGTGACAGTACTGCCCACCTCTTTCGATAGCATTTGCAAACAAATTTGCATTTTCGCAACAGCAACTTAATATTGATTTCTCGATGGCAGCGACTATTAATCTTCACTGGAATTTGAGTGGCGATACGCCTTCCCGAGGTTTCAGTTCTTTTCGCAATTATCCAGCAGAGGTCTGGTCAGTGTTCTTTCCTCCTTGACTCTACTTGATTATTCGGGCTCACTCATTTTTTCTAAGGGAGGGGGCAGTGATGTGGTAATGAGGGGATGGGGCGGGTTTAGAGAACTTATAGATATGCTTGGTTCCAAGGGTAAAAATTAAAACATGAACCAATAGCTACAACGTTATGCAAGCATTAAGATAATGCCGGCGTCCGACCTTCACCTGGCAAATTCCATTGTTTATTTTTTAATTTTCACACTTTTGCACCGATTCTCACATGGGTTCAAATACATTATATATAAAGTTTCATGTCTGTAGACAAAAAAACTCTAGGAGGAGTTTGGTAGGCAATTTTTTAAAACAAAAATGTATACGTATACATAAATATACATGAAAAGAGTTTTGTGTTTACTGAAAACATTTTACGCAAATATCATGCAAGTATAAATCATGTAGAATGTCTGCATGAATATAATTGCATATCATAGTTAACTAAAGATCATCATCCCATAAGAAAACAGAAAAAAAAACTAATAAGGAATTAGTTTAAATGAATGTTTAAAAGAATATACAAATTAGCTAGATCTTTTGCTCGTGAATGAAATTCTACGACCTGTTTATACAATGTTGCGTTTACTTTTTAAATAAATAGAAAAAGTCTTCTTGGCCTTCGGCCCAGGATCAAAGTGTGGTGTCTGTTCGGATACTGCGCTTCACTTTTTCACTTCCCTCTTTTGGTCTCGTTTAGTAGAGGATAGATCCTTCATAACTTATGCATTTTTTTAAATTATTTTTGTTACTAACGAAAGTGCCCATTTTGGGGAAACTGGTTCCCCCCCCCATATTAAAATCCGACCTTGTGTCTAACTCTGCCCTTGTAGGGAGGCAAGTAAACAAAAAAATTAGAAAACAGGGGTTTTTCATATGAATATCAATGCACAAAAATATGTATATATATATATATATAATTTGTTGTCTTCATAACCCCGAAGTTAAGCAACGATGAGAATGGCCAGTACTAGATGGTTGACGTATTTGTTTGAGTCAACACCTGAATCTAGTATCACGCTTGGTCGTCTTGTACTACGGCCACCGAGAGCAAGAAGAAGGCCTGTTAACTGACAAATGCCTACAGGCAATGTAGGTAAGGTTCGTCAGACTGTCAGTACTATATGGGGACCATTTGAAAAAGAGCAATAAAATATTTTTAAAAAGAAAAGGGGAAACAGTTCAATTAATACTGAAACTGAACTTTATTCAATATAAAATATAAATATTATCTATGTAAAATTAATTAATTTTAAAGCAATATACAATCTAATACTGATAGAACTGAATTATTAATTTAGGAAACAAACAATTTAAAAAACATATTAAACATCAACGATGAATAAATTTAAAAGTAAAAACCATTGATAAATAATTTTAAGAATAAAAACAAACGATAAAATACAAAACATTGAAATCAAACAAATAATTTAAATACAAACAAACAATAAAAGTTACTAGTGCAGAAATATTTTTTTAAATTTAATTTAGAGGAAATCACATGCGTTGAATATTATTTTTTCGGAACTTTAGAGATGAGGATTGATAATATAGATATCATCTATGTAAAAGTAAGTAATTTTAAATCAATATACAATTTAATACTGATAAAAGTGAATTATGAATTTAGGAAACAAAGAATTTAAAAATATATATTTAACACCAACGATGAATAATTTTAAAAGTGAAAACAAACGACAAATAATTTTAAAAATGAAAACAAACGATATTTGTTTTCATTCTAATATACTTAACACCACTTTTGTTTGGAAGTAAAGGAAAACGTAAGTTAAAACACAGTTGGAACATTAGTAAATTATCTTGTCTTTGGTGATATTTATCTTCGGCAAAAGATCACAGTGTAGTGTCTGTTCTGATGCTATACGTCATTTGTTTTGTCTTCGGTCAATGGAAGTGAAATCCTTCATGACTGAGATAATTTTTATTTTATTTTTGTTCCTTTCAGCCACCTCTAATTTTATTAATAGCCGCGTTGTGAATAATTTTCAAACCGACTTTAGAAAAAAATATAGAACTTTAAAATATTTGGAAATACTCAATGAAAGGTTTTATTTATTATTAAAAAAATATTTTGACAAATATTCTCATGTACAAATTATTTTTTTTTTAATTTTTTTTTTTATGTTTATTTTATTTTTATTTCGGACTATTAGTCTCATCTTTATTAGTTGTTGTTTGTTTGTTTTTATTGGTTCACAACGTTTCGGCCAACTTCCTCTGGCCTTCGTCAGGTGGTAACCGCGACGGATAGGAAAATAAACATTAAAAAAAAAAATGCTCATCTCAAAAATAAAAAAAATTCCAATGAAGGAATAATATATATATACAAATTATTTGTTTATAATTCTAAAAACTAAAACAAAATTAAATTAAATTTTCAACCTTCCTGATAGACTTTTTAGCCTTATTAGAAAATAAACAGTTACAAATGTCAACATAATATTTGCTGTATTAGCAATAAATGGTATTGTTTCTTTAATTTAAATTAATGTTATCAAACGTTATGAAAGTACATGAATACAGTTCTAATTCAATACACGTTTAATTATTAACAAATAACATTACTTACTTTACTATATTTGGTTGGAATAAAAGTTTCCATTCTAATGGCACGTATCCAAATTGAGACTTGCTCCTTCTCTTTAGGAAAAGAAAATATATGTACTTTAGGGCCTTTTAGATAATTTCCCCGGCAATTTGGAACAACGCAAGAATAAACCATACGGAAAACTAGACGAAACTGTTGCTGATAAGTACCTTTAGCATAGACCATATACCAACAAGTGTATCTGATAATGACGTCACGCTGTCATGTGCATCGGCCTTCTTTACTTTCGGTAGCCACGCTTGTACCTGTCTTGTCATCAGGACCAAGTGTTTCTGGGCGATAGAGTGGTGTAGATGCAAGTCCCCGCACTTTTAACTAAATGACGCGCAAGTTATAGCATTATCAGCTAGTTGACAAACCAGTGATGTTCTTATTTACTTACCTCCCCATGAGGGCAGATTTAGACACAAGATCAGTTTTTTTTTTTTTAGAAAGTCGGCCTTTAATTTGTTTGGACGTATATAATAATTTTATTTATTTAATATTTTTAAAACAGTAATCTACGTACACGCGTGTTTCCAGGTAATTACATCTCGTCAGCGTAGCTCAACTGTTCCTAGGAATCGAACGTCAGACCATGTTTACCACAGTCCGGTGCCTTAACCGTTAGGCCACAAACCCTAGATGACTTTACTGTTTATTTTTATCGCTTATAAATTTAGATGTCTAAGTAAATTAAAAATGAGCTTCGAGGCGGAGCCAAAATTAACCGTGTTTATCGCTTGAAAAAACAACAATAACAAATCTATTAATTAATTTTATTTTTATTTTCATCATATTTAGCTTTGGGTTAGATACTCCGAATTCGAAGCTATATATATATATATATATATATATATATATATATATATATATATATATATATATACATACATATATTGCTTGACTCAATCGCAGATTTTGTTACAATTTCGTCGTTATCGTTAGCGATGTATAATTTCTATCATGCAAATCCTTTATTTGATTCCACTTTCAACCATTGAAAATAAACTGAATGAACAATGAATCAAGTAGATGAATGATGAAAATGAGTGAGAACTCTCGGATCTATATCTAATACGATAGCGTGTGTTATTTACTGTGTCACACTTACATCCGGATCGTTTAATTGTTATGTACTTCCATTTCTTGTCATAAATAATTTTACCAAAAATTCTTCATAAGTTTCAGTTTCGGTTCCGATTATAGCTGATAGCACTTAAGTCATCTATTTGTTTATAAATAATTTAATCAAAAATTATTCATAAGTTTTGGTTTCGATTTCAATTATGGTTGAAGGAACTAAAGTTATATATATATATATATATATATATATATATATATATATATATATATCATAAGTTTTATTCCAATTTCAATTAAAGCTAATGCACCCAAGTCATATGGATATATTCTTTTTAAACGCAACTTTATAATATAAAAAACATCGATAGAACATTAACTCTATAATAATATATACGAAATCGGCAAGAATTAAAATATCAGATTTAAGCGTACTTTACGACCAGGCTTTGCCGGATGTACGTGCTAGCTTAGATAAATACTTTTGCAGTTTTAACAAAAAAGCTACAATAATATCAGAGCGTCTCCATTTACACTGAACATCTACAGAATGTCAGCATCAATATATTACATATGAATGAGTCCCCTGCGGAATTTTCAAAGGTACCGTTAGTATCAAATTAATAGAAAAACGAAGGAAAACAAATGGAAGCCGGAATAAAGAGAATCATAAACAGGTAGCTTCTGAGACTAGTTCTTGTGTAGTTATGATTTTTAATCAGGAAAACTAAAAATGAATAAATGCACGTAAATGCAAACAATAATAAATTGAAAACAAACGAAGAAATAGAACAGCTTAAAAATCGCTGAAAATAGTAATTAATTTAGTTGAAAAAAAATGAATCCAAACTTTTTTTAGGTGGATAAAAATTCATAATTATGTATCGTATGTAGTTCATGATACAGAAACGATAATTTGGGTGGAACGATAAATTTGTTTCCTAAAAGAAAACAACACTAGAGCTTTATTTAAAAAAAAATATTTAAAAATCAATTCACGTAACTTGATTATGTAGTAGAGCTGACATCTATTCAATATAACCGCCTTCAATCTCAATTACAGCCTCGATACGGATCCAGAACTGGACACGATTTTTCCACAATCCCCGGCGGGAGCTCAGCGAATACTTGGCGGATGGTGGTGATCAGCCTGGCTTTGGTGTTGTGGGAGGCATTGTTGGTGATGTTCTTGACGTATGACCATAGTAATCTAGCGAGTTCAAACCAGGAGAGGAGAGAGCAGTGAGAGAAGGAGTACAAAGTCGTAGCACTCCTTCTGAAACCAAGCCTGGGATCTCTTTGGAATTGTGGGCCGACGTCTGGTCCTGCTGCAATACCCAGGTGTTTGCCAGCGGCCACCTGATTGCAACATACGATCAGCGCAATCTCCAGCACATCCAGATACACTTTGGTGTTGACTTTCAAGCTTCGAAGATGTGAGGTGGCATGGTATGGGCGTCACTAGAAACAACACCAAAGACCATAACCGTGGCCGGAAACTTCGTTGAGCTGTGCCTTGGTACGTTGAACCGCCCAGATTTGCATTTAAAGGATACTGGCAATGATTCTGTTATCATAATTTGGATCGGTTGAGAGCATGGGTTGTACAGTGGTGCATCTCCGATCTCGCTCGTTGAACATTGTTTCACTTTCAGATATGATAATAGGCTCCTATCTCTCTTGAGTTTGTACACAACTGGCCAACTAAACCGAAAACCGGCTTTCATCAAACAGAAATGGAATCACGTCGTCTTTTTTTTTGTCACCCTGTGTGATTGTTATGACGCGCAGGTAACGCCGATTAACTTTTATGTGAAAAAATATTTTAATGAAACACAGTTATGATGTTTTCCGAACAACATGACGTAAGATCATACCTACTCTATTGACATTGAACTCTTCGCATTGACTAACTCATATTACTTTGCACATAATATACTCTATTATCCTTATTTGGGCACCCCAGTAAAACAATGTACTTTGACTGGCATACATGATAAAAAGTACAAACACTCTCTTGCTTCCAGAAAACGTTGTACTTAAACATACCTGCTCTATTTAGGATATTGAGCACGTTTTTATTTCTATTATGACGTCCAGCAACGCCAAGTCGATTTCTTGTATGAAATAGTATAAGAAAACCTTGTGACATTGTTTTTCCAGGGCAACGTCGCCATTAAAAATACATGTACTTCCGATACTGTGTTATTGCTATTGTTGGTATGTTTTAAATATTGTTTCAATTAGAAAAAAGCATTATGTTAAAATAGCGAATGACATACGCAATTTTCATTTCTGTTGAAACAGCTGCTTTCAAATAACGCTCTAAATCGTTAATGCGTTGTTGTTTTGGTCGGCTATAAACACGCACTTTGAACATACTTTCTCATTGAAAAATTGGTATGAAAAATGAGGAATACGATGGCTTCTGAGATCTGCATCGATTTTCCGCATAAAACAATACTGAGGCTAGAACCTGCTTGATAATGTTTGCGTTTTTGATTGATTCATACAGTTTCAAAATCTGTTGTCTAATACCCGACTCCCCGTTTGACTTGTCAGATATTGCCTCACGCAATCTTCTTTTCGTTGAAGCAGTTGCAAATAACGCCCTGTATCATAAATGCATTGTCGCTTCTGGTCAAATATGTGCAAATGCCACATCGACTTTGCACATAGTTTTCTAATCGACATTTTTTGGCAAAATGATGGATACATTGTCTTTTCCTGCCTGCAACATCTCTGCAGCATCAATTCTAGATGAATCAAAATGAAGTTGTGGATTTTGTTTGGATGTTGGAAAGAAATTATTAGTGTTTGAATTACATTTCACTGAGGGTGAGAAGATCACTTTAGAAAGCATTAATCTTAGAACAGTTTGATTTCTTTATCAGAACAACAAGCAATCTTTACTCTTAGAAAACATTACTCCTAGAAAGCAGTTCTCATAAATGTTATAGCGTAAATGTTAGAAACAATAACAAGTAACGAGTGAAATAAATAAATATTTTTTTTTATTACATCTTCACCACAAACAAGGCAAATTGTCACTTTGGTGTAGGGGGCTACTATCAGGGGAAACAACTACTGGGGTACTATGTAGGGATTTGGGCAGCAAGATTTCGGTTCACGTTACACTTGAACTTCTGCACGTCAGTACTGTTGGAGAAGCAGGGACCTGGAATGGAATTCCAGAGTCTAGCGGTTCTGGGGAAGAAACTATTGGAGTAAAAAGATCTTTTACATCTAGGGATCTCTACAGTGTGGGGTGGGATTTAGCAGCCCGTCGGGTTTGTCGAGGGTGCTCACGTCGTGGGGGCACAAGTGCTTGCAGTTCGTCAGAGCATTCACCACTAAAATACTTGTAAAAAAGGCAGAGGGATGCAACATTTCGTCGATGGGACAGAGGCTGAAGCTTAGATGCCAGTTCTGAGCCTATCAGGTTTGCGACTCTCTTTTGAACCTTGTCAAGGAGTGAGAGACTAGTAGAAGATGCACCAGCCCAAATGTGAAAGCAATACTCCATACATGGGCGAATGGTGGACTCATAGAGGTACAGGACACTTTCTGGTGTTGGTAGTTGTCTAGCACGGTAGAGAGATCCCACCTTTCTTGCAGCGGCCCTGGCAATGCCTTCAATGTAATTGTTCCAACTCATGTTTCCTGTGAACGTTAGGCCAAGGAGTTTGAAAGATGTACTCTCAGAGAAAGAGTCGTTGGCTATTGCTATAGGTGGTAGAGAGGGTTTCTTGTAATTATTGAATGAAACTAGTTTAGTCTTGGCGGCATTGAACGTGACCAACCATTTTTGTCCCCATTCCACTACAGATTGGAGGTCTTCCTCTAGTGTTTCTGCCATTTCTTTTGAAATGTGTTCATTCGTCTTCCTATCGTGGCTGCCATAGAGTGTAGTGTCATCAGCATACATACCCATCTCAGAGGCAATTTTGTCGGGGAGGTCATTTATGAATATCAGGAACAGTAGAGGTCCAAGGATAGAACCCTGGGGAACCCCCGCATTTATATCATATTGTTTAGATGTACGACCGTCGAGGACAATCTGGATCTTTCTCTTATCTAAGAAGGATTTAATTATGTTAAGTATTCTACCAGTGATACCGTATGATCAAATTTTCCTGAGGAGACCCTCATGCCATACCCTGTCAAAAGCCTTAGATATATCTAGAGCTACCGCTCTGCCCTCCCCCGCTTTGTCCAGTGAATGGTATATACGTTCTAGACAATACAGAATCGGTGTTAGTTGAGTAGGAACGCCACTCAACTGAAGGACAAAGTAACGTTACGACTGATCGTCTCTTTTTAAGTCTCGGGTTCGATCATTAGTTAAGCGACTACTTTCCTTTTTCGAACCGATGGTTGTGGATCGGGTGTTTATTGTGGAGAGTCGAGATCGAATGTCTTGAAAATCGATCGGTTCTATCTCTAACTGTTGTGTGTCGCGACGTCTTAATTGGTTCTGGTGGCGTATATGTGTATGTGTAGGTCCTTGCACGACTTTCTTATTGACCGTACCAACATCCCAGAATGAGGTGTCATTTTCATAACTATCGAAGAAAACTCTCTCTCCAGGTGTGAAACCTTTACTGGGTACGTCAGTAGTCACTTGCGGTTTTGTCTAATTTGGTAAGAGTTTGTGAAAAAAACGGATCTCATCTTTCGTGCAAACATGGTCTTTGCAGGTAAGACCGCTGTAATTCCATACACATGCAAAAACCGTTAGACGGCTGGATCCGTCAATGAACCTTGAGCCTTTGTCAGTGCTCTTTTGCGTATATCCACGAATCGTTCCGCCTGCCCATTCGAGTTGAGTGATATTGGAGAGTGGTGATTTTTTATCTGGAACGTGTCGCATAAGCTTTTGAACTTTGTAGATGTCAACTGAGTTTCAGTATCGCTCACGATGCAGCCTACTACACTTAAACGTGCAAACAGTTCATGTAGAAAATTCATTGTTGTCCCTGTTGTGGGTCTTTCGCACCTTAATACCTCAAGCCACTTGGTATAACTATTGACTACGATTAAGTAATAATGGTTACCAAAGGACCTTCAAAATCGATGTGGATTCTTGACCACGGCTGGTCAGTTTTCGGCCTAGGTTTAAACGTGAGGGCTAGTGTGTTTTTGCAGCTAAGGCGCAACTTATACAGGATTCGATCATTTCTATTATGTGTTTGCCATTTTACACCAAAAGATTTGGCTTTCATCCATTATTTCTAGGATGTCTCGTGTGGACTTTTCAGACTCTTTTGCTGTATAGTAGGACCTTGTCACAAAACGATAATACTTCTTATCATCTTATCTTTTTATTATCCTTTAATTTACTGGAAGCTCTCTAATAGTGTTGCATATCATCGTTTTTAGTTCGGAATCGGTACGAAGCGCAGCAATTGTGGAATCTCCAAAAGGTTCCCTTTTCCTTGATATTAGTCTTGATAGGCCATCAGTATGGCTAATCTGTTTTGATGACAGTTACTCAAGCTTAAAGTAATAATTTCGTGGAATTGTAACCTGTCTCAGTCGTCTATTGGTCGTATACGTCGGTAACCTTGTTTGGGGGCCGGAAATCGTCAGTGACGGCTTATGACCCGTTTGCAACGTAAAAGTTCTCTCATGTTATTGAAATTTCGTTACCAGGAATATGATATTCAGAGCTTATTTTTCGATTTGTAAGTACTAGTCGCGTTCTGAGTACATGATCGATCGTTTTTGTTTAGTACAATAGAGCATTATATGTAGTATACAAGCTTCAATGCCTTAGCTTTGTATCATAATGTGTAAGAAACAGTTCAGATGTGAATGTATCCTTGATTTTTTTAAAACGCCGATTGACATTCAGGGATCCAATTCTTTTCTTTAGTAATTCATTTAATGGGGCGTGGAAGTCATGCATGTTCTTTATGAAAACTTTGTTGTAGTTTGCCAGTCCCAGAAAGCGTTGGAGTCCTTATACATTATCGAGAGCAGGCATGTTCTTCATGGCTTCTTCCCTCTTAGGGTTGGAGGTTAGGGTTAGGGTTAGGGTTAGGGTTAGCATCTTCCATTTTTATCAATTATGTGACCTGCGTACTTTATGAGTAAGTCACACTTTTCTTCTTTTACTTTAAATCCGAAGTTTTGAATTTTTTAAAAACACCTCCTGTATATGTCTGTGATGCTAATCTGCAGATTTACTGACACTAGCGATGTCATCCAAGTAGAGGCACGCAGAGTCGAGTCCGCTCAGCATGGTATATATGACCTGCTGGAAGATCGCAGGTGCGACCTTGACCTCCAAAGGCTTGCCTCTCAAACTAGAGCCCCTTTTGTGTATTGGCACAAAAGAGTTTAGAGCATTCCTCCTCGACGCGTCACTTAAATCCACCTTAAAGAATATTGTACCACTGTTGAGTTTGGTGAATAGCTCCTCTGGTGAGGGAAGAGGATAGGGGTAATCTTTTAGAGCCGCATTCAGACCCGTGGAAAAATCCGCACCGACATGAATTTGGTTGGTCTTTTTCGTAATGGAGCAGCCAATTCACCGATGCTTACTTTCGATAATATCAGTTTTTTAGACTACCGCAAATAGCTTCTTCTTGAAAACGGGTAGAGTGTTTTCCTTCGGCTCAAATTTGGTGATAGCCTTGGTATATCTTTCTAGTCTTGATCAGGAAACTACCTTGATGTAGAAAAATGTATCTCTTAGAACTTCCACTACTTACTCTATAATTCTTATATTTTATATCTATTCATCACATACTGCTTTGTGTTTTATTCCCTTATTCTACCATCTGTTTATTCTGAATTAAATATTTTCTATATTGTATCCCTTATATTTTATCCCCTTACATCCATTGTCTTACTTTTATTCATAAAAAAATATATTTCTTTTAAGTACAATTATAAGTTCAGAAATCACTTCTTAAATATATCGACATAGCATAAACCTTTATATTTTATGTAAACCCCTTCCATAGCTATAACCCATCCTCACATAAGCACTCTTTTTTAATTCACCCTATATTCTCCGCTAGAGTTTAATCACGCATATTGCCCACATATATTGAACCCACTATGACATGCCTTTTTTATTGATTTCTATATAAGCCCCATTGCAATGTGTTGAGCTTTGCATTATTTCAATAAGTCACCTTTAAAAGAATTGATTTTATTCTCTTCCTTTATGACAATTAAGCTACACAGAATATTCCGCGTTTCATTCTCGTAAGAATTCGTCGGGCTTATGCAAAGAGTTGTGGTTATCTCACGTTTTTACTTAGCAAATCAACTTCCTTGTTTCCACGGGGCCCCTCCTAATCAGCCAATAAGCGGGTACTTTCAGGACAAAGGTACAGTTGACCTATTTTCAACCTATTTTTATAATTTACTATCTAGCTCTACCTATGTATTGAGCACTGTTGAAATAAATATTGAAAATTTATGCATAAAATTATATTTTCATATTATTTTATTTATGTGATAAAATTAAGTAGTCATATATATATATATATATATATAGAGAGAGAGAGAGAGAGTGAGAGAGAGAGGGTGAGAGAGTGAGAGAGAGAGAGAAAGAGAGAGTTTCAGATTGGAGAGATACGTGATTTAGAATTGCTATTTCTAGTCTGCTTTGTTATAATGATGAGTTATGACCGTAATTAGAATTTGTCAGAATTTAAAGAGAGTTGATTTGTCGCCCTTCCTTATGTAAACTTTTTTTCATCGTTCTAATATTATCTGTTTGTATCGCCGCTATCCTAATTGTATCATAATGTTTCTCCTCTTTTTCTGTTCATTATCTTTCATTATCACCCCAACAGTACTCATCCTTCCACACACAACCTATAACAAAAAAAAATCTATCAATCTTGACTGTATAATGGGTTGAACCGTTTGGGAGATTATCGCAAGCTATCGGTCAGTACTTTATTTATTTATATATTTATTTTGTTTAGTTTATTGGACACGCTTCACACTTTTGAACGGTCGACGTTGTCCGCATCCGGTATATCGTCGAAGATAATGTCGATTTATCAAGGCAATTGTGAAGAAATGCAAACATTGGTGATAGATTGTTGCCGGCGCGAAAACAGCAGGTGATTGCTGCAATTTTTATGACAGACTCTTCCGGAAACCATTGCCATCCTTTGACTCGGACACAGGATAATTATGGATGAATCACAAACTATGAACATTTTGGTTTTCAGGCAACCAGGATCATGGAATTATATTTTCTATTTTGTCGGAATTTATTATTAAATAACCTTGTCATGCCTCTTCGCCTCTCTCTTTCTCTCTCAATCTCGCTTTCTTTATTTCTATATTTTTCTCTCGCTATATACTCTATTTTTTCTCCCTACCCCTATTTTACTCACACTTTCTAGTTCTATCTCTCCCTATATTTTTCTGTTTTTTGAAGTCTCACCTTAGATATTTATATCCATTATATTAGGTCATTGCATGAGTTCCCGCCGTTTTTTTTTTAAAGAAAATCAAAGAGTTTTAACAGTAAAAGTAAGTTCCGGTGGGACCCAAGCTTCAAGTTTTTGTAGGAATCTCATCGACTGAAGATGGCGTGAAATTGTCGCAAAATCACCATCTTTTCATCCAATGCTCCACATTTCTGATGGCCATCTATCTTAAAAAGAACCGTGAGTTGGTTTTCGTCTATCGTGATTAGTCTTCCGGAACGAGGAGCGTCATTAAACTCAAAATTACCGTGTTTGAATCTGGTAAAATAATCTCGAACAGTTCTCTCGGCTATAGCGTTTTCTTCATATACGGCACAACTATTTTTGGTCACTACACTCGCCTTTTGATTAAACGTGAAAGGAATGAAGTGTCGAAAATGTATTTTTTATCTACTTAACAATCCGTTTTTAACAATCCGTTCTGAACGATCGATTCTGAACAATCCATTCTGAACAATCCATACTTAACAATCCATTCTTAACAATCCATTCTTAACAATCGATTCTGAACAATCCATTCTTAACAATCCATTCTTAACAATCCATTCTTAACAATCCATTCTGAACAATCCATTCTTAACAATCCATGCTTAACAATCCATTCTTAACAATCCATTCTGAACAATCCGTTCTGAAAAATAAGAAAAAAATATATGAACAAAAAACGATAACTATTATCTGGTAGAACAGAATACGTGCTTTCTAATAATATATAACACTTTGCCAAAGTTTAGAACAACATTTTTTTATGAAACAACGGGAACTTATTCAACAGCCTGATACAAATTCACTAATTGGGAATACGTTAATATCGCATCACCAGTCCTTACATACACTTAACGTTATAATGAATATCATCAAGAACTGTAAAATCGGCTATGCAGTGTTCAAATACGGTCAACTCTACCGTGTTTAATAACTTTAGAAAATATATCGATACATAATCCATCCAGTTATTTGACTGAATATAGACTTGTGCACAACTACGAATCATTTCTGGGTTGTACAGAACTAAATATATGGTTGTTCGGGATTAAATAATACCAACAACCATGCGAAAAAAAGACAAAGCATTCACACCAAATATAATATTAAAGTTTGTGACAATAACATTAGAAACCGTTCTTCCTTTTCTCTCCCCGTCTCTCTATCTACGAGGAGTGTGCAATAAGAAATGCCCCTGACCCACTTTCCGTTGTCAGATCTAGCTGAAATTTTGCATGTGCAGTGTTTTGTATGTTTCCGGGCCATGTGGCAAATTACAGCTCTGAACTAATTGTGGTTTCTGTTTTACAGGTGTTTGAACTGAATCAGGTGTGAAATGGAGCCTGTTGAATGTCAAGCAGTGATCCGGTTTTTGTATTTGAAAGGACGCACACCGCAGGAGACTTTTGATTTGAAATAAAAGTAACTTATGGCGATAATGGCCCATCATATGACCTTGTAAAACGCTGGCATCGTGAATTAAACATGGCCGGAACTCTGTGGAAACAGCTCCCAGACCTGGTCGCCCCCTTTTACCATTGATAAGGCATCTGTCCGTCAACTTGAGGCTGCCATTTTGGAAGATCGGCGCATTACTATTCGCCAAATAGCCCAAGATGTCAAGATTAGTACAGGATCTGTGGAACCTATCATTCATGACCATTTGCATATGCATAAGGTGTCTGCCAGATGGATTCCCAGGTTGTTCACACTATTTCAGAAGCGAGAACGCATCGAATGCTCGAGGATGAATTTGGAGATGTACCAAGAAGATGGGTCAAAGTTTTTCAAAAGACTGATTACACAGGATGAAACCTGGGTCCATCACTATGATCCAGAGACAAAAGCCCATTCAATGCAGTGGAAGCACTTGGACTCACCACCTCTAAAGAAGGCAAGGGTGCTGCCCTTCGCTAGCAAGATAATGCTCACAGTCTTCTGGGACCAGGACGTAGTAGTGATGACAGATTTTCTGGCAAAGGGTACCACAATTACAGGAGACTATTATGCTTTACTTTTGAGGAAATTAAGGGAAGCTATCGAAATCAAAAGTCGGGGCAAGATTAGCAAAGGTATCCTCCTCCTGCAGGACAACGCTCCGGTCCACAACTCGCATGTCGCCAAATCAGAAGCATGGACGTGTGGTTATGAAATCCTCCCCCATCCTCCCTACTCTCCTTGCATTCTCTGACTTTCACATCTTCCTAGCCATGAAGTTGTTTTTGAAAGGAAAGCGTTTCCCAGATGATGCAGCCTTGGTTACGTCGTGGTTGGAGGACCAACCTGGGATGTTCTACAAAAACGGTCTCCAGAGCTGAATCAAACGATGGGAGAAATGCATACCTCTGGGTGCTTCTTATGTAGAGAAAGGCTAATAACTGTGCCAAGTTTCGTTGCTCTACTGCTTTGGGAAGTGGGTCATGGGCATTACTTATTGCACGCCCCTGGTATATTCAATAATTATTTTGAATAAATAAATACATTGCCGGACCTGAACATAATATCACCTCCCTATATTTTTTATAGTATGTTTTAGTATGTACTATAGTTTTCGAGATTGAGAGTGTTTATTGCGAAAGCCGTTATTAACATGGGAGGTAAGGGTGTTTATACTACGCTGGGTTAGGTCGTAAAAAATACCAACTCCAGAATACCGGTAAAAATTATAGAGGAGGGTGATTCTCGTTAAGGTCCGATAATACATGTATTATTCATAGACATATATATGTTTTGCGTTACATATACATATAGTATATTATTTCTAATGAAAGCGTATTCGCTGTTTTTTTTTTGGGGGGGGGGTTGCATGAAGTTCACCACTTATCAAGGTCCAATAGCTACTCGGGGATAACGGTTATTGTGTGTACAGTAATCAATGGGATAGTGTAGCAATAGTATTGGAGAATTGATAAGGTGTCATTACTTAGGGGGGCGGTTCATCAGGAATTTGTTTGTGTTGGACTTGAAGACATCCGGGTTGAAGACGGGAGGGAAACAAGCAAGCGGAACAGAGTTCCTCAGGCGTGCAGTTCTAAGAAAGAAGCTTTGTTCATGGAATCTATGTTTGGATTTAGGCACAGATAAGGAGTGGGGAAAATTATTGACGGTGGTTTCAGCTAGTCGGGTGTTTTTTGAAAAAGATTGGCGAGGGAGAGCAGAGAATGGAGCTCAGACGAGCACTTGCCATGGAAATAACGATAGAAGAAAGGCAGGCTCGCTACGTCTCTTCTGTGGGAAAGAGGTTGCAGGGTAGAGAAAAAACATAGCGACCCAAATGCGAAAGTACGTATTTTTTTAATATCGACTGTTGCATTAACTTCTATCACTATAAGGAAATACGCAAGTTTTTTACTTTTGGTTTTTGGTTTTTATTGAAATGCGTCTTCTCTGTTTCCAAACCACACAAAAAGTGCGAAAATATATTTTTCTTTTTAATATCTACTGTTGCATTGGATTTGCTCATTATGAGAGAATACCTTAAACTGCAAGGTTTTACTTTTATTTTTATAGAAAGGTGTTTCCTCTATTTAATAACAAAATAAAAACGTGGACGTGTATATTTGCATTTGATATAGACTGTTATAGTCGGTTCGATCATTGTGAGGAAAACGTTAAATGGACCAGTTATCTCATTGAAAATGTGTTTGTTCTCAATATAACAATATATAGTTTTCGAGGTTCAGAGTGTTTATTGCGGAAGCCGTTCTTAACATGGGAGGTAGGGGTGTTTATACATAAATGTGTGTATTTATGTATTTGATCAAACTTCGGTCTAGGCCAAAAGACTACATGTTAGATGTCTTGCTGAAATATCCGGGGGGGGGGCTGTCTCGCTGTTACAACCAACCAGCATGCGGATATGGTCGTCTTGCTAGTCAACCAGAATACCCAAAGATGCGTCTGACCAATATCTGGCGGCTATCTGGTGACTATATGGTTGGTTGGTTGGTTGGTTGTTTTTGTTTTACGGTATATCAACCCTTTTCAGGTTATTTAATGTCGAATCCAAAGATTTTGAAGAAAATTTTTTTAATAGAATATATTTGTTGTTTTCAAGTCGGTTTCTATTTAACCCATAGTTAGGACCCAAACAAGTACTAGTACTCCGGGTCAGAGTGGACCTGGGAGCAATGGTAATTAAAGGATGGCTCCACACTCCTCAAAGTGCGCAAGCTGGGGCCTCAGCACTGGATATAATTTAAGGTCATATCCAGGGCGTGGAAGTAGAGGAAGAAAAAAAGAGGGAAGGGGGCTGTTATTTTTGTTTGGGATTTTGTAGAACATAATTAAGTTTTACAAAAGAGAATAGAAAAACAAAAAGGAACATCAATAGACAGCCTGATCTGGTAGCACCAGTGGTGACTATAGCTGCTTCCTCTGATTGGGAACCAACGACAAGCTATGCTCTCTACTTTTCCTCTAGAAACTTTGGCGATAGATGGAAAGATACACCGAGCAGAGTATCATATCATGGTGTATCTTCCTGATTAAGTATTGAGTAAATACGTAACATTACGTTTTCATGATTTCAATAACAAACACTGTAGAATTCTAGAAAAAAAAACTACTTGGGGACATTGTATTTTGTACTGACAACCACTTACTCAGAGAGAAGCAGTACAGTTTTCTGTCCTGCGAGATTTATAAGGCTGTTGCAAAAATAATGTCGTTTTTGACTTAACGTTCAACTATATATATATATATATATATATATATATATATATATATATATATATATATATATATATATATATATATATATAGCCGACATTATTGTTGAACAAACCTAATACAACCGATTATTGACTAACTTATAATATCATAATATCAGCGAATCTATGGATATGGATTTCATGTCCAGAGCAATATCTCTTGACATATCAAAAGCATTTGATAGGATTTCGGTTAAAAGTTTACTTCACAAGATTTTCAGCTATGGAACATTAGAAATATGTTCTCAAACATCAAATCCATTCTCTCCGATAGCTTTATACAAGTAGTCCTCGAAGAACAGAAGTCCGAAACTCGCAGTATCAACGCTGGCCTTCCTCACATATCCATTCTGGGCTCAATAACCTCGCGTATCCTAATCAAATATCTCCCAAATCACATTCTAAGATCATTCCTCAACATACATGCGAACGATACTAACATTAATGGCAGGAGTTCAAATGCCAGCAACGATCAAAATCTCTCTAAATCACTCTCCTCAGACTTTGAGCATGTTGTGAGATGGGGAAAGAAATGTAGCTGGTTTATTTTAACGCATCCAAAAACAACCTCTTATTTTTTGTCACTAGTTGTTTGATCCCACCTTGGCCCCAATTGATACGAATGGTTCTTGTCTCAAAGACAAGCTTCTGAAACTAACTTTAACTCCTGACCTGAAATGGAAAACTTACAAATCTGCTGCCAAAGTTGCTGGAAGAATGGTTGTGTGATCTTCCGTTCCAGAAGGTATCTCACTTCCGACGCAGTTCTCCGCATGTAAAAGATCCAACTGCGTCATAAATTGAGTACTCTTGTCACGTCTGAAAAGTAGCTTCTCCGAGCAATCTATCATGCGTCGACAGAGTTCAAAATTGACGTCCAAACTTAGTAGAAGGTGCCCTTTTCTCTTTCCTGTAACTTTTTTTTTCTAAAGAAAAGACGTTTTGTGCCTGTTTTTACTCTATCGTTATTTTAATGGCAGGAGTTCAAATGCCAGCTTCAATCTCTGGTCACCTTTGCCAAACCTTCACAAAAAGCATTTGTCTCGCTAAAACCACGACTAACAATTCCCTCAACTCTCTATCTGAATGCAAATTCCATGCACAAAGCTTTTTTTTTTCAGAAATGTCCACCTGTGAAACTCTGTTCTGCTGGCCTGCTCTCCAGCTGACTATAACATGGATCTGTTTGAGTCCAATTCAAAAAAGTTCTTAACGATCATTACGCCTTGTGATCACCTTATACCCATTAATGCTTATCCTCAAGTGGCCATTGGGCCTTGATAAGTGGTGACTCCCTTTTGAAAAGAAAAGCAATAGAATAGCAAATGGTTTACCGAATGGAAACAATTTCATCTTTTATTAAATCGTGTTTCTGTAAACTGGAAAATAGTTTCAACTAAATAAAATGAATGTAATTATTTGAAATCTTAAGAAAATAATAATAAAAATAATTGTTTGCGTATTTAATTTTTTTGTATAAATCTTTCACTGAAATACTCTTGTTTAACTATATTTTTCATGAATCCGATTAGTTTTGTAATTACTGGAATGCAGTAAACTCTCCTTAGTTCTCAGTTTCTTTACATGTCGAGCATAAGACATTAGTGTGTCATTATCTTTTCCATGTCAGCTCTATTTAAGCCAGCATCATCAGAAATCCTGACTTCAAATAAGTTTGCTACTTTCTCTCATGTATCCCGTGTCATTATGTTAATTTAAATAGCACCGTTTTCTAGGTAGGTAGCTCTACAAATTGCGTAGTCATAGTGATTGGGAGATGACGCATTTGCAACAGTTCTTTCTCGTATAAATTCCAAGAACTTGCTGTTGCAATTGATATTCAATTTAGATAAAACATTTAGGTATCCCCGCTGGACCATCTATAAAGATGGTCCAGCGGGGATACCTACATGTTTTATCTACCTATTACTTAACTAGCGTAAGATGTAAGAATTTTTAGCAGGAAAATAGATAAACAGAACATTTTGTATTAAAACGGGGAGAAACTGCCAATAATGTATCTCACTTACCTCAAACAGATTTATGAAAGAGTTATGTCCCCTGTATAATTACCTACTATTGACGTTTTGGATTTGACAGGTTTCACTCATCAATTAATACGTCTAAATGAATCACTAATTTCCCTCTAATTTTAAATTGAGAATTGATATTAATTGTACAGAAGTTTTATTCAATTTATTTTTTTTATATTCATTCTATATTTCACAGCAATCGCCGTGTTATCTGGCGACGAAAAATTTAGTTAAACATAAAAAAACATTCGATAACGAAGATACATGAATTACCAATCCTCAAGACTTCAAACTTCAATTAGCACCCTTTTATATCTCCTCGAACAACGCCGATAAACGTGTAATTTAAACAAACCAACTTTAAATTTAAATAATCTAATAAACATTCTTTGAGGAATTCCAACACAAAATCTTAACAGACTTGAATGAAAATTGTATACAGACACTGAAAATGCAAAATTTCCATACCAAAATAACTAATGATATTACAGATAGCTTATCTTTTTTTTTTACATGGAGTTCACCACTTATCAAGGCCCAATGGCCACTCGGGGATAAAGGTTATTGTGTGTACAGTACTCAATAAGATAGTGTAGCAATTGTATTTGATAATTGATAAGGTGTCATTACTTAGGGGGCCCGGTTCATCAGGAATTTGTTTATGTTGGACTTGAAGACATCCAGGTTGAAGTCAGGAGGGAAACAGGCAAGCGGAACAGAGTTCCACAGGCGTGCAGTTCTAAGAAAGAATCTACAAACATTAAAGAAAACTATCCGACGAATCTGAAATATTATTTTTTCTGCATGGTTTTCACGTGGACAAGATACTATTTTCCATGAAAAGGATGTTTGGAGGATTAATTTATTATTAAGAAAATCTGAATCAGATAAGCATGTTCTCTACTTGTGAAAGAAGCAACAATTAATATTCACTTCAAGAGGGGAATAGATTACAGGCACTTTTACTACCCAGTACACAATTTAATGTCCAATATAATTGCCTGTAACTTACAAAAAATGATGCTGGTAAGGATGCAGAAACCTTTTATATAAAATTATATAAAAACAACAAACTAATTAATAGCATAAAGCTCAAAGCAGAAGTGTTAGATGAAATCTCTTTCCTTTATTATTGTATTAAAAGGGGACATAACTCTTTGGCTAAGAGTTATCTGCTTATTTCAAAGACAATGCGTGTGAATTATGTCCCTTGCATACTTTTAGACAGCAGACATTTTGAATTAAGACGTTTCGCATCATCATCATCATCATGACGGGCTCCTTGCCCGGACCAATGTGACTCTTCCTCTCCAGAGTTTCCTGTCTTCCATCAGTTGCCTCAGATCTTCAGGTTCACAGTTGGGGTCGTGTGCTATTTGTTGGATGTACGTGGATCTAGGTCGTCCTCTGCTTGCGCGTCCGTGTCGTGGAGTCCATAGCAATACATCACTCATCAATTCATGCTTGCTCCTCTGATGGTATTAGATATGGCAGGTAGATTGCCATAAAGTTGCTGCTTCGTGGGATGATTTTGCCAAGATATATTTAATATTGTTCTTAGCATACGGGTGTATGTGCCGTCTAGTTTCCTTTCAAATCTTTTGATGAGTGTTCAGGTTGTAGCACCGTAAACAAGGACAGACTCTACCACTGCCCTGAAGAACTGCCTTTTCAGTTTGTCAGCCAGTCTCGAAGTCCATACTAAATGTAGCCCATCCAATGCGGTCCATGCTTTTGAGATGCGAAATTCGATATCGCTCTCTCTGTGGAAACTATGTTGCTGCCCAGATACGTAAACTCAGCGACTTCTTTCAGTGTTGATCCAACCAAAGCCCTGATCTCTCCCTTCACATTGAAAGTCGCACATCTCTAATTAAACAACATGTCGTAACTATGAACTAATTTCTTTTTCAATTGTAAATGAACAAAACTGATGTTGTTTTAGTTTATGTAGAAGAGTTTATTCCAGTCGTTCTTTGTATTCATCCCATCATCTTAGAACAACCATTAATTCACTTAGAATGTTACGACGAGGTTCTAAAAGTAATGCCTCCTAAATTTAATTCCGCCCAAATGGATCAGCGGGAATTGCAAATTCCATTGTTATGATGACTGAATTCATGCATTCATGATCTGAAAGTTTCATCTCTCTGTTGCAGATATTGAAGTTTGTCGTATTAAAAAATTATATATGCATTTAAAAGTAGGTGAGAACGCTCCTCTTAAACCCCTCTCGCTAAAAAAAGAAACATTGAAATTTTATATTTTGGCGATGTTGGAATCAGAATCGAAATCAGTAATTATATCGGAACCGAGAATTAAGAACAGAATCAGTGATTGAATCAGTATCGATAGGAAAAAATATTGGAATATTCTCATCATAAAACATAAACTAATCCCATGATCGAAGACTATTTTAACATGCACTTTATATATATATATATATATATATATATATATATATATATATATATATATATAAAGAAAACAGCTTTTGCGAAACAGATTATGATCAGCTTAGCAGTACAGTATATAATACACATGTAAATAATCAAATTACATTATAGATAAAACCGTAAAGCGGGTAAATACCGTAACGAGGGGCCGGAAAAAACAGTATTCTACATCGTTACCTAAAAAAAACGTATCCTAGGGCCACCGTATCCCGGGGTTTTATCGTACTATAATACGAAATATTAAAGAAACATGCATCAGTTATTTCTCTTTTGATTTAATGCCAAAGCATTAAATAAATTGATTCACTTTGTTTTTCTTAATTCTTGTTAATAATTAGTGAAAATTAATGGTATGTCATGTTCTGTTAAGCACGTAATTTACAAAGGTCACACTAATTGGTGACATTTATAACGTTAATCAGTGTAAGCACTGCATATTCAGATGCTTTATTAATGGCGTTCCTCTTGTTAACCTCAAATAAATGAGTTTTTATCATTATTCACTTTTAACGAGTTTTTTTGCTTTTCCTTGGGTTTTCGTGAAAACGCTCATGTCATTAACATCTAGAGTAGAATGAATCACGAAGAAGAATTACTCACGTTCTTTTAAATGTTTCAGTTCAAACTGCTTTATCTAACAGCTGCAGTCTTCAATGACCAACACCTTAAAACAAGGTGGAGTACGACGTAAATTGGTATTAGTGAAGGTTATAAAATAGTCACGCCATTTCTTTTTTGTTGTTGTTTGGCTTGATTTCTTACGTTAATGTATGCAATTATAATGTTAAAAAAAAGGCATGGTGCCTCTTTATTAAATCTTCTTTGATCTGTTTCATTGACTTATATGCTAACTTCCTTTTGGAAAAAATGAGAGCCGATCGTCATCATCATCATCATCATTATCATCATCATCACCATCACCACCACCATCATCATCATCATCGTAGTTGCCGTTATCCTTAAAATCGTAATCATCATCGTCATCATCATTGCCCACATCATCATCGTCGTCATTATTATCATCCTAATAAACATCCACACTCTCGCCACCATCATCATCATCATCATCATCATCATCATCATCATCATCATCATCATCATCATTGCACCGTTATCATCAACATCCTCAACGAAATCTGCAAGAATTTAAATATCATATTTAAGTGTACTTTACTATCGGGCTTTACCGGACGTTCTTGCTAGCTTAGATAAATACTTTTGCAGTTTTAACAAAAAAGCTACAATTTTATCAGAGCGTCTCCATTTACACTGAACATCTACAGAATGCCAACATCAATATATTACATATGAATGAGTCCCCTGTGAAATTTGCACAAGTCCCGCTAGTAAAAATATTAGAATAATATTGTAGCACTGTTTTCTTTAGGGAAACAAATTTATCGTTCTACTCTGTATACTGCGAGGAAACATCGCATCGGATGGTGAGGAATGACTTCAGGTCAGTCATGGCTGATGGAATGAGAACAATCTGTCTGTGTTATATATTCGGGGGTGTCATAAAGGAAATTTTGTCAAGGAGATTCGTGTACGTGATCGTCTAGTTTCTAATGGTTTTATTTTTGATGTCTTCGTTGATGCGTGTTTGTGTACATGTATTTTTTTAACATACCTTTATTCATGTGTCGTCGGTTGTTCCTCTGGTTTTCATTGTCTCTTGGAGGGGAGCTGGCCTGTTGGATGAAGAATTCACTCCAAGACGATGAAATGGTTTTATAGTTTTTATTCACCTTCCAAAGGTCGACACAGAATGGAGGTGAACCTTGCTTGTTTGATGATACACGTCAGCGTCCTCCCCAGCCCAGGGGGAGGGACAGCTGAAAAGCCGTCTGTCTTCTTCAACACCCGAAAACCCAACTGCAAGAAAGAATCAGCTAACCTCATCACATGATACCACGTCATCTGGTCAGCTGACCCTTCTTTTGCAAACGTGTCCACTGTCCACGTTATTCACCTCTCTCTCTCTCTCTCCCTCTCCCTCTCTCTATTCTCTAATAGAGACACACAGAGAGAAAATAGAAAGAGTAAGAAAGCCAGAGAGGGGGGAGAGATGCTCTTTAACATTCCTCCACCCCTTTTTTATCAAAATGTATGGCAAGCCATACATTTTTAATAACTAACTAACTAAAAAAATAATTATGTCCGAAGTACATCTTTATTTTTTCACTTTCCGGACTCACCCCTTTTCCAAGAAAGATCAGGCACCAGTACTCTTCTACAACACTATCAACCCTTCTGCTGCTTCTCAAAAGTCCCTCCTAGACATTAACTTGCTTCCAAGTTAGACAAAGATACAGCTTTGCAGATATACATCTTGTCTAGGCGGTCGCATTGTTGGATATTTTCCACTGACTCTGCTCTTTATTTGGACCACTTGGCCAAACAAATGGAGACTCCATTTTCGATCACTTTTTCGAAATGGGGCCAGCATATCGCAATTACGACCAGAACGTCGGATGCTCCATGTTGGTGGTAGCTTTATCGCATGGGGACTCGAACCCCAGACCCTCAGATTAAAAGTCTGATGCTCTACCGACCCAACCATCCCACTCGCGTTCTCGACTTTCAGCATAGGCCTAAGTCCCAGTTTTTTTCCCCTTTACTGTAATGCCCTGACGTCTTTCTCTGAGTGGTCCTATTACTGGAGCTTTGTTCTATTCAATCTACTACTTCGGGACTTCACAAAGCTCTTCTACTAACTCCCTTGGTTGGTCTAAGTCAAGATACGCCTTCACACTGATTCACTCGGAGCCTGTTTGAGTTCCTGGAACCCGACAAGATACGGAATCATCACTCCCTAACTAATGCGCCATCGATTTCTAACTAAGTAGTTTTCCCTTTGTGATTTTTCCGCATTCCCAGCAAGTCCCAAGATTCCAACCCAGATATCCCTCACACATTCCTCTAAAAAAATAAAAAAATAATAAGGCTCTATCTTGTCCCTTACGTAATCTGCATCTTTCCCTTTCTTCTATCTCCCCGTGATTAGGCTTGGTACCGACTGTCCAGTCGCTCCGTACCCTGAGGAATTATCGCGACCTCGCACGCCAGACTTTTGTTGGACAAGACTTATTGCCGTTGCTTGGGCCTACGTGGCATCTTCCAACTCACTGGAACCACTAGTATTGTTTTAACAGGGTTCTCATTACTCTAAAATAGTATTTCCCCTGCCAAATTTTCTAATTTGTGGCAATACCGTGGCTTATAAAAAAAAAATAAAACAACAGAAAAAACTGCTTTCTACAGCCTAATCGCCTTGTAATTCTCATGAAAAAAAATGCAACTACGCGCTAAACGTCCCTAAAATATAACTAAACCAACCAAATCTATTCCAAAATAATTTAATTTAATAATACCAATGAAATTCACCCAGCATGGTTTTTTTTAATTTTGGTACCTTTAATTCACAATATGGTAACATTTTATTTTCCTAAGTACTTGCATACATATTTCATTCATCTTCTCTTGAGCGATTCGTAACATAATGGCCACGTCAGCCATTGCACCCCCTCTGCCCCTTACACCATGTCAGAGGGCATTTCATTTGCTCCCTGAAGTTGATTACAACTAGATCCGCTCACGCTGGACAGAATACATTCCGTTCACTGCTATGTCAGAAAAAACTTTCTTTTTTTTTTTTCCAAAGTCGGTAAGCGCAACCTGCCTTGAAGACACATAGCTTCACGGAAAACATCGGATTTCCACACATGAAGTACTCAAACTTGTTCCATGTTGATTCTACTCGAAATCAACAGAAATCACGATAAAAAAAAATAAAATTCGAATCATTTCCCGAGAATAATGAAATTAATAACTACCCATGTAATTCAACACCTCTCCAAAATTCTAACATGCTTGCCACAGAAATTAAATTCCATTCACGCCCCACTTTTTTCTTTCATTTCTTCATATAGTTTATTTAACCCTATATTTATCCTTTTTTTTTTTTTTTTTTTTTTTTTTTACCTTACTTATGTGGTCAAAACGTCACTCATGTCGAATAGAACATTTATTCTACTTTTCGAAAATTGAAATTAATACCGACTGAACCTTTGACTCTTCCGAAACTTTTTTTTTTTTTAAATCATTTATTACACTGTTTAAATCTTATTTCTTTCTCCCTATTTTATTATTACTATTTAATTAATTAAAAACACATTTTTTCTTTTATTAATCCTTCTTTCCATAGACCCCACAAGCAAGATTCCACCTCCCCATTCTGCGAAAAAAAAATACATGTCACAGAGTAAGAAAATCCTGCACAATACCATTTTAGAACACATCAATTACATAAAGAAAATAAATGAAAAAAATACAAAAATATCCTATAAGCATTCAGAAAGTCCCATCTTAGCAATAAATAAAATCCAAACAACAAAATTTTGTCCACGTCAGCAAGTAGGTCGGCTGCATAGTGCATCATCTTTTACCATTCCACATAATTCAAAATTAAAGAAAAACCACAGTCGTTTACAAAAAAATACCTAGACATTTACAATTAAAATACAGTCGTTTCTAAAATAAAATAAAACGACTCACTTATAAAGTCTCAGACAACTCGATGGAACTAAAATTGTCCATGTAA
The DNA here is from genome assembly GCF_053919585.1 of Euprymna scolopes. NCBI lineage: Eukaryota > Metazoa > Mollusca > Cephalopoda > Sepiida > Sepiolidae > Euprymna > Euprymna scolopes. Next base: position 132,347,619 of record NC_136495.1, read on the forward strand.
GAAAAAAGAAATTCCTAAGAAATAAAATCGTTCAATTAGTGAAAAAAGGAAAAAAAAAATCACATTTCAGAACCTATCCATTGTTTTTCATCAAAAGTACATATTGTTTTTCATTAAAAGTTACATTTAGTTCACAATTTAAAAATGACACGAAATATTCATAACACATATTTTTGATTGACATGTTTATCTTTGTGGTAAGGCTCGTTTCTTTTTGGTTTTCTCACTGGCCGTTGTTAAAAATTTACAAAATAAGGTCATTTTTCGTTTTCCCTTCTAATTTTGACATTAAGTGATATTTTTCTTCGTTCATATCGAGCTAATTCCCAATACGATAAATATTTTTTTTTAACTATTTTCTATATATAAAGTTTTACATCTGTGTGTCTGTATGTCTTCCTTTTCTTTCTTCGTGAAAAGGTTGTACGTGTGTATTGCTTTTCTTTTTTTTCTTTTTTTTTTCTTAATTATTTTTCTAATTCGCCTAGTGTTTTAATGGACCCTACGTTGTGTGTGTGTTGATTTCTATTTTTTTTTTTTACTGTTCTTTCTTTTTCTTTTTTTTTCCATACATTTTATTGTTTTTTCTTGTCCTTTTTTTTTTCTTTTTTTTTTTTAGTCTATTTCTTTTTTCTTGACACTAAATCTCCATGCTTCCACGTTGTATTTTCTTAAACACAGGTTCGATTATCGCATCGGTGATGCGACTTAGTCACGAGCACCAAAACGAATATGTTATATATTCGGGGGTGTCATAAAGGAAATTTTGTCAAGGAGATTCGTGTACGTGATCGTCTAGTTTCTAATGGTTTTATTTTTGATGTCTTCGTTGATGCGTGTTTGTGTACATGTATTTTTTTAACATACCTTTATTCATGTGTCGTCGGTTGTTCCTCTGGTTTTCATTGTCTCTTGGAGGGGAGCTGGCTTGTTGGATGAAGAATTCACTCCAAGACGATGAAATGGTTTTATAGTTTTTATTCACCTTCCAAAGGTCGACACAGAATGGAGGTGAACCTTGCTTGTTTGATGATACACGTCAGCGTCCTCCCCAGCCCAGGGGGGGGGACAGCTGAAAAGCCGTCTGTCTTCTTCAACACCCGAAAACCCAACTGCAAGAAAGAATCAGCTAACCTCATCACATGATACCACGTCATCTGGTCAGCTGACCCTTCTTTTGCAAACGTGTCCACTGTCCACGTTATTCACCTCTCTCTCTCTCTCTCCCTCTCCCTCTCTCTATTCTCTAATAGAGACACACAGAGAGAAAATAGAAAGAGTAAGAAAGCCAGAGAGGGGGGAGAGATGCTCTTTAACATCTGCAGGGATTAAAAATGTGTCATAGTAAAATTTGCTGGCTCTGTTTAATTTCGAGTTTTTGCTGGATAATTGGACATCGTCATGTAGACAATAAAACCCATCTGAACATGAGAAAACAAAGGGGCTTTCAGGCTATCTGAGAGAAAACTAATCATTAATCAGAAGGGACCATATCTTGCTTCTCCTCATTGTCTCGTCAGCGGAGCAGCAGCAGGAAGTCATAATGATAAGACAATCTTGACTAAAACTAAATGAAGTGTTTAGTTTAGAAGCACATAGGTTTGACATAATTCTCGAGTTCGAAAAGCTGCACGCTAAGAAGGTCGGAGGTTACATCGGCCAAACCGTTCTGGATATAATAAGCAAGATAAGAATATTAGTCCGAACAATCCAAATTACACAAATTGCCGAGCTTTATCTGAGAAAATCCCGAAAAAACAAAATTTTTTACTGCTTGAAAATTTGGTATTGGATTGATGATGGGGTGAAAAAATATTAAAAAAAGGGGGATTTAGGTTGAGTTGCACTTTAAACTGAACGCAATTCTCCCGAGTATTTTGTCATGTTTTAACGGTGTTTTCTTCTGAATTGTTGATATTTATCTCAACTGATGTGGGAACAGTCATCCACGCCTCCAGTCTTATTCTAGTTACAAAGCCTATAATATTATTCCGCTGTTCATCTCTCTTTCAACAGAATATTCCCGTGTGTCATTCTTCTTAACATTAGTTCTTCTAAGAAAATAAAAAAGACAAAGAAAAACGTGTTTAAGTTGACCAGGTGTTCATACCTTAGTTTTACACGGCGCTAACTCTCTGAGGGGCGGCTCTTCGAAATCCTAAGTTGATTATTAGATTAAATAAAGACATTAATTAACCAATACATCAAATCGATCAAATAAAATGTTCCGCCTTGCTAAATGAACAAATTATCGGCAATTAAGAAACACCTACTATAATTTAGCTTGAGCGTTGATTGATACCATTAGTTGTACTGGGAGTATTACGTGGGAGTTATAACATTATTTCGAATGTATTAACCCTGTTTTACTTTTAAAAATATAAATCAATCGTGGGGTATACCCGCTTCTTACATCGTAAGAATGGTCCAAAGTCTTGTTTCGACGTAACTTCTTTATTTTTCTGAGGATCTATATCTAATATATATATATATATATATATATATATATATATATATATATATATATATATATATATATATATATATTAAGGATCTTTATTAAAACTTGAAATTTCTGTGTCTTGTACTTTTCTCGTGATGCATAATTTCTATATTCTTTTTTTGATGTACATATGGATGCGAGTTTTTGTGTTGGGGAAGTTGTTAGATTTTGTAATGTTTCGTTTTAGTATCGTTTATTCGTGGTATCCATCAATATTTTCCAAGTTCAAAAATTAAGTCGGAATCTATAACAAAAATTACGGGGTGTCTTCAATGTTTCCTAACTTTGTTTGGGTAGGCATTGAAAATTGTTGTTGACTCTTAGAAATCCAGGATGTTATTGCCATACATATTATGAGATGACTGACCAATTTTTATTATTACCATCTTGCATGACTCGAACATCAGTTTTTGCGTGACATAATAGATTCAAGGAAAGCATGGAGTCTGTGAGAGATGATGAGAGGTGTGAGAGAAGTAAAACAAATCAGAACACGAAAGTTGATTGGCCAAATAAAGAATTTCATGAATAAGGACTGTTATGTGTCTATAGAGACAATAAGTGCACTGTTTGATGTCAATGTGGGAACTGTATACATAATTATTAGCGAGAAACTGAAGGTACGGAGGATTTTTACGAATGTACCAGGCCACAGCTCTATCCTTGTCACAGACTCTTTGACCAAGACAGCCCTTTACCCTCCCTAAAGTCCAGAGCTTGCTCCCTGTGGCTTTTGGCTATTTCCTAATCTGAAGGAAAATTTTAGAGACTGTCGTTAAAAGACAATTGAGAAGATGAAAGAGGCTGTGACAAGGGGCATAAACCTGCTCACAGAGAGGACTCTCATGGGGCCTTTCAGGAGTCATTGGAACGGTACAAGTGCATTGCATCCAGGGGAAATGACTTTGAAGGGGACTAGAGTTGCATGCGTGTACTATCAATAAATGTGCCCATACGAAAAAGTCTAGAAAATTATTAAATGCTTCTCGTATTTACATATCTGAGAGCGGGGTTGATTGCAAGTATTTTGGTTTTATGTAGGGCAGTGTAATTAGTGTCGATGGATTACCTGTTACCGTTCTGGCATTGAGGTCAATGTCTGAATCTGTTTTCAGATGTATGCAATCTTTGAATATTTATTGTTCAATGAATAACCAGAAATATTACGTAGGTATGACGTCCTTAGATTTCAAAACTCGATATTATGACCACAAAAGTACATTCAACAATAAAAAAACACCGTATGAAAACAACACTAGCGAATAAATACTGCGAAATCAAGGAAAGCGGACATTCGCCAGTAGTCGAATGGAAAATAATAAGACAAGCTACCACGTGTAGGGACCTAGACGACCCAAGAAGATTATGCCTTCATGAAAAATGTGTTATCCTGTACTTTAAAGAGCTCCATCATCTATTAAACTGTAGAAGAGAAATAGCAAACAATTGTGTTCACAAGATAAAATTTACTCTAGGATAGCGATACAAAATAGATTTAAAACTAACAAAAACAATAGAAAATAAACAGATAAATGAATTAAATAAACATGAATATACATAAACGATCACACATATATGTATATATATATATATATATATATATATATATATATATGAATATATATGTGCATATATGTGTGTACATATATATATATATATATATAAACTAACATTAATTAAAAAAAAACACAAACCTAGATTTAAAAAGATCAAGAAACTAAATATCCAGGCTAAATAGAGCACACACAAAGGAACGGGTCAACCAGAGGTCAAATAGGCCTTTGTCCGATAAATGCATGCTCATTGGATGATAGGAAGCGCGTGGTGGATACTAGAAAGCTGATTGGCTAACTAAAATCTCAATAGAAGATGCGCATATAAAAACGATAAACAACCACAGAATTCGCGCATAAGCCTGAAGAACCCTAAAGTGGATGAAACGCGGAATATTCAATGTAGCTTAATCGCCATATATATTTTATAACTTACCATATATATATATATATATATATATATATATATATATATATATTCCGCGTTTCATCCACTCTAGGACTCTTCAGGCTTATGCCAACTAAGGTGACCTACTTTCTATTTCAACTTTAAAGGGATCAACAGTAAGAACCGAGTTTCTTAAAGGGGCTGACATAATTATTACAAATAATGATTTTTAATTTTTATATATATATATATATGTGTGTGTGTGTATGTGTGTGTGTGTGTGAATACACACACACACACACATATATATATATGTATATATTAAAAAATTAAAAATCATTATTGTAATAATTATGTCAGCCCCTTTAAGAAACTCGGTTCTTACTGTTGATCCCTTTAAAGTTAAAATAGAAAGTAGGTCACCTTAGTTCGCATGCGGAGATCATGATATAAGACTCATTAGATCACTACGGCCGGATGTTACGACATTTAAAAAATAAATTTTAAAATTTCAACGATATTTCTCGTGGTTGAGATTGACCGTGAGGTTTGTTCCTAGTTAATGGAGTCAACCCGTGAGGTGTGTTCCTTGCTAATAGAGTTAGAGATGGCTTCATGGCCGGGTTTGAATCTCCCGACCGATAGTAATCGTGTAACCCTGCACTGATGATTCCTGAAAGGATGAAACACTACTGTCTGTAGGTCTTAAAAAAATATTTTCATAATAATTATATATATATATATATATATATATATATATATATATATATATATATATATATATATATATATATGACGGGATAATATTCGAACGTTCTGTTCGAGTGTCTTCATAGTCGCGAACGTTTTCGACTTTCATGAGTTGTCTTCAGGCGAATGATGAACTTAAAAAATTGCGTTTATTTAATTTATTTAAAAAGTCGACTAAAATCGTTTAGAAGCACTTAAGCGTACACTCTCAGTCATATTGGGCCTGATTGATGATCGGTTTGTTCACGCGGATAAGTACAGTTTCTATGATTGCGAGGTGCAGCTTGCAATATGAGATGGCGAGAATGGCAGTATTTTTTTATTAATATATTTCTAAATTCATTTATAGGAGTGCCATATTTGACTTGATGTTAGTCGATGAAATTGTTGGGGAAAATAGGTGACCTGTAAGTCGGCGAGAAATGTTGGTTCTAGTCATGCTGACGTATGAATTGTTTTGCAGACACATTCCCCTATGGGGGTCTTTAAAAACATACATGAGGTAATTAAGTTTTAGAAATATGTCGTCGGATTATTGCATATTATTATGGTTGGTGCAAAAATAATGTACATATATATATAGTTTAACGTAAAAAAACGACATTATTTTTGCACCAACATAATAGTAAGTTAATTGTTTTAGCTTTTTTTTTATATTCAATGATGAATCTTAGTTTAGAATCGTTTTTAACAGTAGAAACGTTAACGATATTTTTTATTATTAAAGTGTGTTTAATTTGTTTATTGATGATATAATTTGGGAAGTTGTTATTAATAAGAGTTTGTATTATGTCAGACAATGCCTTATAGAATATTTTAGTAGATTAATTGCGTTTGGTTCAGTAGATGTGATTTTCACTACGGCCATTTAATATTTATAGGGACATTCACTTTTAAAATTAAGAATATTTGATTCTTTACTAGTAGACTTTTTGTGTAGACAGGTGATACATTTAGCAGTGTCAGCGTTCATTTTTATATCGAGGAAAGGGGTTGTGTTATTTATATCATGTATAAAATTTAATACCGAATTATTTTTAACTGAATTTTTGGTTATTCTTAATTTATCTAAATGTTCTTTTAATAAGGGTATGCCATCAAGGTACCCAACGGAGGTGGATGGTTTAAGAATGCTATTAAAGATTTTAGTTTCCAGGTTGGTGATATAAAATTTTGGAAACAAAGGGCCTAAAGCCGAACCCATTGAAAGTCTGTCAATCTGGCTATATACAGTTCCATTGGAACCATAAAAAGGAACCTCAGTGGTGCAGGAGATCAATATTTCGTAGCGTGTTAAGATTTATTTAGAGTTATTGTATATATATTATTAATTATTATATCTAGAGTTTCATGAACATGTTTGTAAAAAGACTTCCGGCGTCGAGTGGAGCTAGAGGTTCATTATTGGGTTCTACTGAATGAAGTATGTCTATTAGTTTTTCTGAGCAATTATCTCTATAACTAGGGGGTAAATACGGCATAATTAGTTTATGTAGGTTTTTTGCGAGTTTGTGAATGAGGGTAGGAATGTGCAATATATAGAACTTTTACGTTTCGTGTATGTAGCCTAGTCTGTATTCGCCTATAATTCCGTCTAGTTTAATAGATTCGATGTGTGCATTGTTAGTTCTGATTAAGTTATTAATATTTATTTTGAGATGTGCAGTAGGATTTCTACGTATATTCTTTTTAATATTTAGATGTGTCGGATAAAATTTCTTCTAATTTAGTATTATATTGTTCGCTGGGTATTATGGTGAATATATTAGATTTATCGGTGCGTTTAATGGTTATGTCTGGATATTTTTTGTTCAATAGCGACTGCTTGTAGATTATTAGTAAGTAGTTGTGCTTTATGAGTAAAGCTTGGGTTTTTTTATAGATTCAGCATTAAGGATATCGCGAATGTTCGGATGCACTTTGCTTATGTTTTTATCTAATAATTTTATAACGTTTTGGTATAGATATTCTATTAAAAAATTGGACGAGGGGCTGTGTTAAATTTCTTCTGGAAATAAAAATTGGGATCAAATTTTAGGAGTTAATTTATGGGAACTTAGTTGTATTTTAGCTAAATTGATGTACGATGTTAGAGGATTAGGGAGATTCGTTTTTTTTTCCTTTGTGTAATCTATTTAGTTTCTTTAGAATAATTTGTTTGTGTTTAATTTAATGTTGTGTGCGAAGTTTTAAAAGCCATTCTTGGATTTGGTGATAGTGTTTAACTGTAGTCTCACAATGCAATGAAGTTTCCAGCCACGATTATGGTCTTTGGTGTGGTTTCAAATTCAGGCCGCATCATGCCACATCATATCTTGGAAATTGGCTTAAAAGTCAACACACAATTGTACCTGAGTGTGCTGAAGAGTGTGGTGATCTCCTGGTGCAATCAGGTGGCTGCTGGAAGAATCTGGGTGTGGCTGCAGAATTTGGCGCCGGCCCACAAGTTCAAAGAGATACAGGTCTCTAATATATATATAATGCTTCAGAAGGAGTGCTACGGCTTTGTACTCTTCTCTTACTGGTCCTCCTCCTCCGCTGACCTGTACCCGCTGAACTACTTCGTTTGGTCATACGGCGAGAACATCACCAACATGATTTCTCAAAATACCAAGGCCAGCCTGATCGCCGCTAACCGCCGAGTATTCGCCGAGCTCCTGCGCTTGTGGAAAAAGCCATGCTCCTAATTCCGAACCTGTATCGAGGCGGTGATCGAAGCTGAAGGAGGCTACATTGTATATATGTCAGCTGTACAATATAATCAAGTAATCTGAATTAATTTTATTTCAAGAAAAGTTTTAAAATTAATATGTAGTGTCGTTTTCTTCAGAGTGACAAATTTATCGTTCTACCTTGTATATAAAAGGCACCTTGTCTTTATATGTGTGTGCTTTCGTTTGTTGTTGACTCCGAAATGACTTGGCCGATTTATTAATTTTTTTTTTTAATTTCACACAAATGTACTGTAATTTATTAGACTGAGGGCATTTGTAGATAGGTATTGTATCAGAATAGTGCCGATAATTACCGATAATCGAAAACCCCGATTAAAGAAAGAACGGTTTGAGTTTTCCCAAAGTAAACACCCTTATACAGACCAACATCGCAAGTGCATTTGAGATGTTTTATTATTGAACAAGCAGAATGGTCTGGCGTATAAAATCAACAGTAGATTCTTTGATAAGAACGTTGTGAATTTAAAATATGAGTGTCGGTTTAGAGTATAACTGAATCAACCATGATACCGGACTTTTGCATTTTAAACTTGAATTCGAGTTATTATATATGAACAATCTTATAAAATCCAGAACAGGTTTTCTACAGGTAAATATAGACTACAATATATGGTGAACTATGTCACTATGAGAATGTGAAATGTGAAGCCTTATCCTAGTGCACTGTAGTGAGTCCCCGAATAGAACATGCAATCAATCGCGTTTATTGAACAATATGCGATTTCACTGATGTCGATAACAATAAAAGTATTGGAAGTATGCGATATTCATTGACCCACATCCAATCCCTGGCAACATCGGCTCTCCCTGCTTGTAATACGATAAGCCTGCCGAATCATGTTTACACTTATATATAGCATTGTCAACTGATATTTAGACATATCCCCACGCCCTAACAGAGGCTTTGTGTTCGGAATGAACAGAAGTCGGAACTCAATACTTCAAGACGGATGCGTGTCGTCAAGTAGTGCCGGTACCACCGAAGAGCCATGACGCTCAATTACTCAGCACGTGACTCGAAGGCGTAACGACAATTATTAGTTGCGGACAACGAAGCGCAGACATTTGTACTTGACTCTACTGAACTATACTTTCAGTTTGCCTAAGGATTATGTGTTTGAAATCTCTAGTAATATAAAGAGTGTTTAAGCCTTTTAATAAAATTTCGCTTGTACCTACGATTAACGATGAGACTACTAGAAGGTAATTAAACCATAACCAATCCACCTACGGTTATCTGTGAAGTAGACACTCAGAATACATTAAATAAGTATCGTCCAATCAATGCCAGTCATAAAAACAACGCATTAATAAATGGTTAACTGATTCCAAAGATTATTGTAACGATTTATGTAATCCTTTATGTTGTTGATAAAATGGTTTTAACAAAATCAATATTTAGTAAAACATGTTCTCTTTATATATATATATATATATATATATATATATATATATATATATATACACTTCTATAAATTCGGTTTTCTTTTGTGTGTATTGATATCCATATTAAAACCCCTCTTTTCTATTTATTTAAAAAGAAAATACAATGTTCTTATATATGGGTCGTAGAATTGCATTCACTAGCAAAAGATCTAGTTAATTTGCATATACTTTTAAACATTCATTTTAATTAATTCCTATTAGTTTTTTTTTCAGTTTTCTTATGGAATGATCAGCTTTAGTTTACTATCACGTGTAATTATATTCATGCTGATATTCTACATGATTTATACTTGCATAATATTTTCGTAAAAAGTTTTCAGTAAACACAAAATTGTTTCCATATATATTTATGTATGCGTATATATTTTTGTTTTATCTTTTATAGATATACTAGCATTTCAGCCCGGCGTTGCCCGGGTGTTTGGAGGTGTATGTTGAGCCCCCAAAAAGCGGTCAATTTTTAAAAATTTGACCCCTATTATGATCCCTTAACATTGATTGTTTTGGGCTCAAATCAAGTTATTAAGTTAGATCCATATCCAAGAAATATATATGTAAAATTTCAAGTGTTTAGACCGAAAATTGTCGGAGGAGTTTGGTAGAGTTCTTAAAGGTCAAATCGTTGAACTTTGTCCCCTTACTTGCTCAATGTCTGGCCGAAAACCGATCACAAAGATTTTCCCAAATCTCAGTACCCTGAATACTAAATTTCCAGTCTGTAGGCTGAAAATTGACAGAGTTATTGCGTAGGGAAATGTACACAGACAGACACACACAGAGACACACAGACAGACACACAGATACACAGACAAGTTCACTATTATAGATATACTAGCATGGGTGCCTCGCGTTGAACGGGTGTTTGGAGGTGTATGCTGAGCAAAAAAAAAAAAAACAGCAAAAAACGGTCAATTTTTTAAACTTTGACCCCTTAACATTTATTGTTTTGGGCTCAAATCAAGTTATTAAATTAGATCCATGTCCGACAAACCTATATCTAAAATTTCAAGTGTTTAGACCAAAAATTGTCGGAGGAGTTTGGTAGAGTTCTCAAAGGTCAAATCGTTGAACTTTGACCCCTTAACAGCCAAATTTCTGTCCGAAAACCGATCAAAAAGATTTTCCCAAATCTCAGTACCCTGTATATCAAATTTCGAGTCTGTAGACTAACAATTGGCAGAGTTATTGCGTAGGGAAATGTACACAGACAGACACACAGACAGACACACAGACAAGTTCAGTTTTATTGATATACTAGCATTTCAGCCCGGCGTTGCCCGGTGTTTTGAGGTGTATGTTAAGCAAAATAAACTGTCAATTTTTTTAACTTTAACCCCTATTATGCCCTCTTAACATTTATTGTTTTATACTCAAATCAAGTTATTAAGTTAGATCGATGTCTAAAGAACTTATATTTAAAATTTCAAGTGTTTAGACCAAAAATTGTTAGAGGAGTTTCGTAGAGCTCTCAAATGTCAAATCGTTGAACGATGACCCCTTAATAGCCGAATTTCTGACTGAAAAGGGATAACAAAGATTTTCCCAAATCTCAGTACCCTGTATATCAAATTTCGAGTCTGTAGACTAAAAATTGACAGAGTTATTGTGTTGGAAAATGTACAGAGACAGACAGACACACACACACACACACAGACACGTTCACTTTTATAGATTAAACAAAAATATATACGTGTACATAAATATATATGAAAACAATTTTGTGTTTACTGCACACTTTTTGCGCAAATATTATGCAAGTATAAATCATGTAGAATATCTGCATGAATATAATTACACATAATATTTAACTAAAGATGATCATCCCATAAGAAAACCGAAAAAACTAATAGGGAAATTAGCTAGATCTTTTGCTAGTGAATGCAATTCTACGACCCATATATAAGAACATTGTAATTTCTTTCTAAATAAATAGAAAAGAGAGCTTTTAATATGAATATCAGTACACACAAAAGAAAAACAAATTTATAGGAGTATAGATAGACTAGCATGTGTTCCGGCGTTTCCGGGGTATTTGGAGGTGTATGGTGATTAAAACATCGGTAATTTTTTTTAAATTTACCCCTATTACGACCCTTTAACATTTATTGTTTTCAGCTCAAATCAAGTTATTAAGTTAGATCCATGTCCAAAAAACCTATATTTAAAATTTCAAGTGTTTAGACCCAAAATTGTCGGAGAAGTTTGGTAGAGTTCTCAAAGGTCAAATTGTTGAACTTTGACCCCTTAACAGCCAAATTTCTGTCCAAAAACCGATCACATAGATTTTCCCAAATCTTAGTACCCTGTATATCAAATTTCGAGTCTGTAGACTAAAAATTGACAGAATTATTGCGTAGGGAAATGTACACAGACACACACACGTTCAGTTATAGATAGATAGATAGATAGATAGATAGATAGATAGATTGGATGCAATATATAGTAATGATTTAAAAAGTATTAAAAAAGACTCATGCGCCACCACCGAGAATCGAAACCAAAACGTTCAGCTCACCATTTATTTTACCTCTGTCGTCAATGTCTGGGCTATGAAAACATGTTTGCTGCAAGGCTAATAATTAAAACATGAACCAATAGCTACTACGTTATGCATTCGTAATGCTGGCGTTCGACCTTCACCTTGCAAATTTCATTTTTTTTAATTTTCACACTTTTGCACCGATATTTCCGGGCTAAAACCCAAATATAAAGTTTTGCATTGATTCAAATCCTTTATATATGAAGTTTCATGTCTGTTGACCAAAAACTCTAGGAGGAGTTTGGTAGGCAAATTTTGTTAAACAAAAATATATACGTCTACATAAATATATATATATGGAAACAATTTTGTGTTTATTATAACCATTTTACGCAAATATTATGCAAGTATAAATCATGTAGAAATTCTGCATTAATATAATTACACATAATAGTTAACTAAAGATGATTATCCTATTAAAAACCTCAAAACCTGTTAGGGAATTAATTAAAACGAATGTTTAAAAGAATATGCAAATTAGCTTGATCTTTTGCTAGTGAATGCATTTCCACAACCCATATATAAGAAAATTGTATTTTCTTTTTAAATAAATAAAAAAGAGGGTTTTTAATATGAATTTCAAAACACACAAATGAAAAACGAATTTATAGGAGTATAGATAGATAGATAGATAGATAGATAGATTAGGCTCATATTTCTCAAGTAAAATACCTTCACTCAGATGTTGTTCATACTAGAAAAAATAACTATAGTTTTAGTAAGGTTCTTTCATACATCTGTTGTTATAATGTTCGCTTTTATCACTAAGCTGTGTGATTGAAACATCCGTTTATTATATACTAGCGGGAGTACCCGGCGTTGCCTGGGTGTTTATAGGTGTGTCTGTTTGGAGGGGAGTAAATCAAAACAAATGAATAAGCGAAGTAATAAACCTGTTTAAATATTATATTAAAAAAAAAATGTTTGCAGGTGTGAGTTTGGGGATAAGAAAGTTTTTGTAGGTAGGTAGGATCGAATCCAAAGCCTTGAGCCGAAGATAGAAAATAAAGTGTGAAAAAGACCTGACTAATTACTCACTCGGCCAGCAAGGAAGAGTAACTGAAACACGTTTGAATTTATTTAAGTATTAAAAACGGAATTGAATTGACAGGTGCGCGATTTTAATGAGGTCAAATAGAAATACCGCAGTTAATTTTAACTGTGATGCAGTTTTTTGGAGTTTGTTTGATTAATTTAAGGCGACTATGATTTAATAATTAATTTAATTAGATGGGTCCAGAACGTGCTACAATGGCTTATTTAACAAATTAAGTATATAAATTATGTTTTGATCTAAAGGAATAGGTTGTGTTTAATCCGCATCTGTTATTAATCACTTATGCTGCTCCTGTCATATAAGTCATGCATTGTGTTCTTGGGTTGTCTAAATAAATAAAACATTGTATGTCCTCTAATTATTATTTTGACAGAAAAACCACCCATGGCTCCAAATGTGTTTTACTCCGGTGGGAAGATGTCTACTCCTCCATTTATGGGTGAAAAACACTTAGACCCTGGAGTGAAGTAGGATAATATGTAAGTCAGCATGAATTCTACCAACAGATGACAAAATCAATTGAATTAATATTTAAATGGATTAACAGCCCCCAAGTTGCTAATTTAATTTTTAATAATAAATAGATTAATTACTGAGTTGTTTTATTGATTTGAAGAGGGTGCTACTTATTTTACCGTTAATACTGTTACGACTGAATACAAGAATAATTGCCGTTATGGAGAAAAAAACCCATTCCTAGATAAGTTATATACTTTATTTATATATCTTATCCGGTTAAGAAGAAAGGAAACTATATTCACATGTTAGATTTGGATCCTTCATTTATATTGTAACCATTCTAACTATTTAACTCTATATTAAAATTTAATCCTGGCATCCGATTGACCTTATTGTTGTAAAAAGCTTATGCCTCAGTTACATTTAAGGCGTGATAGCAGAAATCTATTTCTATGAAGGCATCCCTGCATGGCATCTAGTCTTTTATTCAAAATTTCCTCTTTGGAATTCACAATGTAGAAGGCTTCCAATAAACATAGATTGCAGCTTTTTGATTTCCCAGGGTTGTACTTCCTCCCCCTGTCCACTACTGACCATTTTAATTCAAAATTGTCATTATTTCTGTTATCGGTTTTTATCTCGCATTTATACACTATTTACGAGGTTAGACATTTCCCATCCAACGGACAGTTTTCAGGTATTCTGCAATTATATTTTCTGTTTGGTATATTTTCGTTTGATGCTAATTCGTTGTTGTTCCTTATTTTGCTGATCTTTCTATTGTTGGAGTTAATTATAGTGTTAGTTAAGTTTCTGTTTAGAGGGGTAGGATAAGTAAACTCTTTACGCCCAGGTATTTCGAAGCCTAATGCTTCTCACCAGATAAGAAGATAAGATTCTACATAACATATTATATCTGGACGTCTAATGAAACTTACATTAGGAGCGAATTAATGCGGCGTGAGAGGAAAAGGGCGATACAGTGAAACTCTGATTAGAAGCATATGGCTTCGAAATACCTTGGTATAAAAATTCTACTTATCCCCCACCCCTAATTAATGTAACATCCATATTGAATAAACGATTTAATTTGTATGCATAAGTATATATTTTCTATTGTTGTTCTTCTATTCTTTATCTTCTAGGTAAGTTCCAAATCAATTTGTTGAGCTTTGAATTATCCTGATAATCTCTCTAATTCTTTTAACTCTCCCAATATATATATATATATATATATATATATATATATATTTATATAAAATGAGTTAAGAAATTCCAACGAAAGAAAAATGTATATTTAAATAAGTAATAACTTATATATATATATATATATATATAAATATATATGGCAAGTAAGCTACACAGAATATTCTGCATTTCATCCGTGCTCGCATTCGTCAGGCTTATGTGAAGAGTTGTGGTTGTCTCGCGCTTTTATATATGCAGATTCTATTGAGTTTTTAGTTAGCAATCAGCTTCCTAGTTTCCACCGCTCCCTTTCTAACCAACCAATAGGCAGACACTTACAGGACAAAGGCCCAGTTGACCTTAGGTTCAACCCTTCATTTGTGTGTGCTTTTTAAGCAGTAAGTGTAGATATCCAGTGATCTTATATATTTTAAAATAAAGTGTAGGTAAATGTGTTTTTTTAAAATATTCTATTAGTTTATATATATATATATATATATATATATATATATATATATATATATATATATATATATATATATATATACGATAATTTATGTATATGTATGTTTATTTTATTTATTTATTTTCTATTGTTATTGTTAATTTTTAAATTATTTTGTATCGCTATCCTAGACGATCCCTGTAGATTATGCCTTCATGAAAAATTTGCTATCCTATACTTTAAAGAACCCCAACACCTATTGAACTTTAGGAGATAAATAGCGAACAACTGTGTTCACAGGATAAACTTTACTCCAGGATAGCGATACAAAATAATTTTAGAATTAACAATAACAATAGATGAAATGTGGAATATTCTGTGTAGCTTAATTGACATATATATTTTTATAATTTATTATCTAGCTCTACCTATGTATTGAGCACTGTTGAAGTAAATACTTCAAGTCTACGCATAAAATTATACTTTTGTATATTAATTTATGTGATTAAATGGAGTAGTCATACATACGCACACACACACACACACACACACACATATATATATATATTTCATGCAAAATTTTTCATATTTTCGAGGAGGCATCATTGTAACTTAATCAATATGTGTATATTATGTTTTAATAACAATCTAGAAATAAGAACTTTTAAATAGCTCAAAAACTACTACATTCTACAAGCGAAATTGTTGTGAGAATGCTGAGGTTTGAACGAATGACACAAATCGCTAATTAGTAGAAACGATATATATTGAACAGAACAACATTTACAACTGAAGAGTTTGTGTATACGCCAGTCCGACTGCCACAAGTTCAAGACTTCATCATAACCCATGCTAACTCCGGAACAAATATTCCCTGGGTTTATTACTATCTTTAGGTGGACACACTATAACAACCTCATCTGAAATTTTTATTCCGCAGTATGAAAATATTGTTTACTTCGAAGTTTTGGAGACTTCCAGTGGGGCCATGGACTATTAATACCATACCTCCAATCCTTTACAATTATTTTCTATCCTTTGCAAATGATTCAAATTTTAATAAGTTATTAGGTTTTAAAATTTTGTCCCTAAGTTTTGGACACTATATATATATATATATATATATATATATATATATATATATATATATATATATGAAGAGAGATATAAAGTTAATTTGAAAAAATCAACATATCTGGATAAGCCGATTAAAAGGAGCAAGTTATAAGAAAAGATAAGGAGATTAGGCTTAAGGTTACTTTAGAACTTTATTACACAATCATGTCAATAAGACTAAATACGATCACAATAAGTGAGATATAAATAAGGGGGAAAACCCATTTAGGCCACGGCGTTTCAAAGCTAAATGCTTCTCAGAAGAAGAAAAGAAAATATCAGCTTTATACAAAATCTAAATAATACGAGTTATTAAATTTTTCTAACAATGTATATATATATGTATATATTCATAAAAGTGAAATTGTCTATGTGTGTACATTTCTCTACCAAACTACTCCGTCAATTTACAGTCTAGAGACTCGAGATTTGACATAAAGGGTTATTGAGATTGCGGGAAATCTTTTTAATTGTTTTTTAATGGTTAATGAATGTAAAGTGGTAGTGTAATAATCGTTATTGGTATACATTGGGTAGAATTTGGATTATTTAATAAGACAGCTAATCAAGAACTTGTTTACATTAGACTTGAAGGCTAACATATTGTAATCGGCCATGATGCAGTCAAGTGGAATAGTGTTTCACAGGGGAATAGTTCAAGCAAAGAAGCTTTGTTCATGAAATCTGCGTTTAGATTTAGGCACAGATAGAGATTGGGGGAGATTGTTGATAGTGGTTGTAGCTAGTCGAGTGTTTTTTGTGAAATTATTGCAAGGATAACCATAGATTGGAGCTCGGACGAGCACTTGCCATGAAAATAATGATACAGCAGAGACAGCTCCTCTGTGGGAAAGAGGTTGCAGTGAAGAGAAGAGAGCATCACCTACCAGGTTTCGAAGCCAGTTTCGAATTCAATCAGCAAGATGGGAAAATAATGCTCCACTTTAGGACCTAAATAAATTTGCAGTTTAAAAAATCCGCTTTTGTTTGCTTTGTCATGCATACTCATCGTTATGTCATGCATAAGTTTAAATCAGCATGTTCGACATTAAATACGCAGAGTGATTTATCTTCTTAATTTTACATGTGTCTCCATGAATACTAACTGCAAACGATATGACAGGAAAAAAATAATTAACTAGTTTTTACTGCGCCATTGACTCTTAATAACCGCCTCATGACTGTGTTAGAATATACGCTATTTTAATTCGCATCTCATGTATTAAACATGTATTCAAAACATATTCATCATTAAAATAAACGCACAGTTAACACATTTATTTACAGTTGACATTTATGAAAGTTAACAGCGTATGTTATTATAAAAAAAAACAATAAAATATATTTTGTTTTTACTTTGGCTTTTGTGGTCTGAAATGCTACCAAAGGCAAAATAAGTTGCTCGTCTCCGAGTAAACATCAAAAAAAAAATTAGTACAAACCTGTTTGTGTGAAGCCTGTAGAGTTCAAAAGAATGAGGAAAAGAATGGAAAATTTTTAGGACCCTATCCAGTTGCTGGATGGTTGGGACTAGCATATAGTTATGTTAAAAGAAGAGCAAGTGGAGTTGACTGGTAAGGCAGAATTGATGTCAAAACTGTCAAAGTGCTAAGATATCCGGGGTATTTGCTAGGAGAAATGATTCTACTTTGTCTAAATTCGTTCTAAGTCCACGAATATTTGTAAATACGAGCCTTAAGGGAGGAGGCAAAGCATTGTTCAAGAATAACACAGGAAATTCTAGCTGGTGTACAAAAAATGATCCCTGTTCTTGGAGCTTGGCACATGCCTGAAACAGACATAGGAATAATGTGGTGGGATGCAAGCAATATTGCAACCGGTGCAGTTGAGGAGATTGGTGGTTTGTTTGCATAGGATGCAACATGGTTGAGAAAAAAGCCGAACTAGACGCTGTTTGGAATGGCATCAATTTAGCTATAAAATGGGGTTGAGAGAAATCGAACTAAGAACCGATTCAGCCACAGTTGGATGAACTCTACAGTGGAAAAGAGTGGAAGAATACAAACAAAGGGTGCTGGAGAAATGATTATAAAACGGAGATTAGGGATGCTAGGAGAGTTAGTATCTGGATTTAAACTGCAAATAAAGGCTGTGTTTGTGCATTCAGAATTAAATAAAGTAGATGTGTTAACACCAATAAAAACACAGTAATTAGTTGAAAAAGAAGAGATCCTGGTATGCTGCTTAGGAATTGGTGAACTAGAAGAGTTGCAAGGTATGCTTCACATGAAAGTGGAAGGAAAGTTGATCCACATATAAAACGATAATTTATAAGGTGGTTAAGAATTGTATTCGATGCCATGCAATTGATCGCATCCCAAATATACAAAATCCTGGTAAAATTAGGACTTCAAAGAACTAGACAAAATTAACTACAGACATAGCACACTATTTGATGGAGTATACTTGTTAATGATTGATTGTGGACCTGGTAGACCAACAATATGGAGGGAGTTACATGTGGAATCGGCATCTGCAGTTGCTGAGGAATTCGAAAACATGATGCTTGAACAAGATCCAGTAAAGGAGGTGATAGTGAACAGAAGTATTCCAGATGATGTTAAAAAAATAGAAGATAAGAAGCTATTACAGAGCAGCCTATAGGCATGACAAAAATGGAATAGTTGAGCGACATCATCGAATGGTCAAAGCGATAGCTGAGGGGAAGGATATCAACTTCTGGTACGACATGGCTCCAAAAGTCGGACAGAGAGAGAACACAGTGCGACATAGATCAGTTTTTGATTATGAATGGAAGCACCCAAGCGATACATCCACAGAAAGAGATGAACAAAGGTTCTCCAGAATCCAAATAGGAGATGAGGTTTTGGTGAAACCTTAATGTGCGATGTACAATACAGTGGGCTGCGTAATCCTCTTACAACTGGAGTGTAGATGGAATGCCACGACATAGTTTAGATTGAAGGTACATAGTCCATGTAGAGGTTAAACATGTAAATGCTGGGCCGGGGGCAATGGAGATGAACCAATGGTAATGCAGAGACCTCAGAGAGATTGTACTGAGCCAATATGGGCAAAAGATTATGTAATTTATTTTATTTTTTTGTTATTTAATTTTCTCCCCAAACAAGCCACATTGCCATTTTGGTGTAGGGGGCTACTATCAGGAGCAGCAACTACTGGGGCACTATGTTGGGATTTGGGCAGCAAGATGTCGGTTCACGTTACACTTGAACTTCTGCATGTCAGTACAGTTAGAGAAGCAGGGACCTGGAATGAAATTCCAGAGTCTAGCGGTTCTGGGGAAGAAACTACTGGAGTAGAAAGATCTTTTACATCTAGGGATCTCTACTGTGTAGGGGTGGGATTTAGCTGCCTGTCGGGTTTGTCGAGGGTGTCTACGTCGTGGGTGCACAAGTGTCTGCAGTTCGTCAGAGCATTCACCATTAAAATACTTGTAGAACAGGCAGAGGGATGCAACGTTTTGTCGATGGAACAAAGGCTGAAACTTAGATGCCACTTCAGGGCCTAAAAACATGATGTAATGTCAAATGATCTTCACTAATCAGGGATAGAAGGTCTGAATTTTTTTTTTTTTTTTTGCATTTTCACCTGAAACAAGGCACAGAGCCACTTTGATGTAAGGGGCTACTATCTGGGACATCATTTCTAGGGATACTATATTGATCAGCAAGATGTCTGTTTTCATTACACTTGAACTAGCAGATTCGAGTAAAAGATTATCTTACATCTAGGGATTTCTATTGTCTAGGAATGGGATTTGCTGCTTGTCAGGTTTGTCAGGGATATTTACGTCGAGGGGGTACAAGGACGTGTAGTTTGTTGGAGCCTCTACCATTAAAGTACTTGTCAAACATGCAAGGGAATGCAACATTTTGTTGAGGGGATAACGATTGAAACCTATGTGATAGTGCAGGACCTATTAGTTTGGTTACTCTCTTTTGTAATCTGTCTAAGACCAAGAGACTAGTAGTAGATGCACCAGCCCAAATGTGTCAACAATACTTTATACATGGGCGAATGGTGGGCTTAGAAAGATACAGGATACACTCAGACATAAGTAACTTTCTAGAGAGAGCCTACCTTGTTTGTAGCAGACTTGTAAATACTTGCAATGTATCTGTTCCAACTCTTGTTCCCCATGAACGTTAAGCCGAGAAGTTCGAATAAAGTACTTTCAGCTAATGTATCATTAGTCATGGCTATTAGTGGTTTGGGAAGGTTTCTTGTAGTTATTAAAGGAAAGGAGCTTAGTCCTGGCAGTATTGAATGTGAATATCCATTTTTGTCCCCATTACACTACAGACCGGAGGTCTTCATCTAAGTTTACCACCATTGCCTTGGATAGGTGTTCATTCGTTTTCCCTCTATATCTGTTATAAAGTTTGATGTTGTCAGCAAATATACACATGTTAGAGACAATTTTATCAGGGAGCTTATTTATGAATATAAAGAGTAATAGAGGTTCAAGGATCGGCCCCTGAGGGAAAACCTACATATCATATTGTTTTGACATACGACCATCAAGGACAACCTGGATTCTTGAGAAGGATTTAATTACGTTAGGTATTCATCTTGTAATACCATAGAATCTGATTTTCTAAGAGAAGACTATCATGCCATACTTGCCAAAGGCCTTAGATATATCTAGGGCTACTGCTCTAGCTTCCCTTGCTTTATCCATTGCATTGTATATATGTTCAGAGATTACAGTTAGGATATGTGCAGTAGAACAGCTTTGCCTAAACCTGGTTGGACAGAAGTTTAGCAGCTGTGAGGTGGTGAACTAGAGCTTTAATTATGGACTCAAATATTTTGGCGAAAAGTAGGAGGA
The DNA here is from genome assembly GCF_053919585.1 of Euprymna scolopes. Lineage (NCBI taxonomy): Eukaryota > Metazoa > Mollusca > Cephalopoda > Sepiida > Sepiolidae > Euprymna > Euprymna scolopes. Next base: position 132,368,635 of record NC_136495.1, read on the forward strand.
GGCTAATAAAACGATAATTAAATGGGTCAGTTCTTTTACCAGAATTCTTATAAACTGGTAACACAGAAGCGATTTTCCAGCAGTCAGGAAAGCAAGATTTCGTGAAGGTATTTGTTGAAAAGTTTGGAGAGAACTGGAGCAACCTCAGTGGAGCATTTTTTTTTTAGGACTGTACTCTAATCAATCACGTATCCGACAGTATAGATACAGCACTCTCCCTAGACACTAGCGTCCAAATACTAGTATTTGGTGACTTTAATGTCCACCGCAGTAATTGGTTTGGCTTCTCAAACTAACTAACACAGTTGGTAGCATCACACATAACTTTTCTATATCCCATTCCTTGACACAGACAGTTTTCTAGATTGTCAGGACCAGCAAGCCTTAATTCTGAACCTATTTCTGACCACAGTACCTGAGGATTGTGTAACAAATATGTATTGCCCTCTCTGTGATAATGATAGACATCACCCAAAACTCCCGATCCAAAGTTGAAGAGTCACTGCTCAAAACGACAAGGTACTATGAGAGATTCTCCATATTTTCTCTTCCTGCAGGACAAATGAGACCACTGAATTGTTCAAAGTGGCAATTGAAGCACATGTTCCCACATGTAAGTTCTTTAACAGACCCCGCTCTTCCCAATTGCAAAGGTGGCATGCATACTGCAGATTTATGACATTAGTCTAGTTCAAATAGACAAAAGTTTATAGAAGCTATAAATACTTGTAAGAAGAAAATAGCCACAGCCAAGAGAGAATATATATATATGCTTGCCTGTTGATTTGCTTCCAACTTTACTTTGGACCCAGCAACAACGCCCTCACAGATTTTCCTCTGCAAACAGAAACTACACTAGATGATCTGAAAATCACTCTTTCTCACGTACATGATATCATAAAAAACCTAGACATCTCATATGGATGTGACCTTATCTCATCCTGTCTGTATATATATCTGGATGGTTGTAGTGCCATGTTGCGCATGGAAAAGGATCCTGCACTCATCAAGGCCACATTCCTGTGGCCAAGGAGTTGGCTGATAATGTATTTGTATTGTATGATGGTGGCAATGCACATTCACTTTGCCTAGCATCCCTCACCCTAAACTTAAACTATAAAAATGACAGCTCAATCCAAAATAACGATCAAACCAGACACACTCTTGAACAATGCTTTGCTTCCTCACTTAAGGCTCGTATTTACAAATATCCGTGGACTTAGAACGAATTTAGACAAAGTAGAATCATTTCTAGCAAATACCTCAGATATCTTAGCACTAAGTTAAACTAACTTGCCCTCCTCCATCCCTTCTAAACTAATTTAACATGTCTGGTTATCTTCCGCTTTGTTGCCAGGACTCTTACAAACACAGGAATGGGCTTGGAGTCTATATTCGTAATAGCCTCCCTATTAGGAATCTAAACTAGAATCAGACGACCAGGCCTTCATATGCTTTTGACTAATTTTACAATATATTTACATTTTCTTTATCACTCTCCCTCGACCCAGTCCTGGGTCGAGGGAGAGCAATAAAGAAAATATAAATATATATATCGTTATTTTGGATTGAGCTGTCATTTTTATAGTTTAAGTTTAGGGTGAGGGATGCTAGGCAAAGTGAATGTGCATTGCCACCATCATGCAATACAAGTACATTATCAGCCAACTCCTTGGCCACAGGAATGTGGGCTTGATGAGTGCAGGATGGCACTACAACCATCCTGATATTATACAACTGATAGAGAAGCTACTCTAAGCACTACCAAATACTTAGGGCTCATGTACTGTCAGTCAGAATACAGCAGACAAACTGTTAAATCGGTACCCTCAAACCAATCCAATGATGTTGGCATACATGGTAAACAAGCACCTCCAAGGAAAGTGTGGGGGAAAACGTTCATTGCCCTAGTCAGGAAACAAGGCTAAGCACTGAGTGTCTCTAATGAGTCCCTGTGATTGCACCTCTGCACCTAGCAAAGAAGGAGTATGGAAGCCGGATGATAGGCAGAGCCTACCTAGTCCTTAAGCAGTTTAGATATGCAAACTGGTGATTTGATCGAGTCAGCAGCTTTAGAGAGGTTGTCGACCAGGAGTAAGGAGGCCTCTCACCCCCGTTTCGTTCCCAGAATGTATAGCATTAGTGGCACAGATTTAGCATCTCCTAGATGGATGACCTGATGAAAAGAGAAGGTTAGCCCTGTGTAGTATTTTTATGCCTCTGCATGGGTAGTAAGGATTAATTAGGTTAGTATCAAAGGTAATTAGTACCTGCTGTGAAGTAAAACTTTTCCAAATAAGATTAAGATGTGGATATTCACGTGTTATGAGTGGAAAGACTTGAGGATACGTATGAGTAAGTAGTGTAGGTTATAGATGGAAAATAAGTTGCTCTTCTGTGAGTAAACACTGATAAAATTAGTACAAACCTATTTTTGTGCAGCCTGTAGGTTGCTGTGCAAACCAAAAGAATAAAGAAAAAAAGAAAAAATAGCCGCCATTTCTCTTTATATGCTTGTGATATAATCAGCTAACATGCAAATGAAATGTTTCTGGTTGAATATAAAAAGCTTAATTTGACAGAAACTGGGAGATTTTGGATTTGAATGTCGGAGATGCAAGTGTAGTCAGCAATGTGTTGTCATAGAGTTGAGTTTTGATAGCAGAGCGTCGAATTTAACACTTGATTGCTTTAAGACACACACACACGCATGCGTGAACACACGCACACATATACACACCCATACATACGCATACACACATACATACACACCCACACATAAATGTGCACAAATACACACCCACAAACATACACACGCACATACTCATACATACACACTCACACACACACACACATATACATACCCACACATATGCACACATACACACACCTACACATACACAAAAACACCCCCACATACACACGCACACGTACACACACATACTCACACACACACCCACATAAACACACGCACTAATTTAATTTATAAACATTGATTACCAGATTCATAATTTTGTGGAGAGAGTGAACAACGGTGAATTCTAAAACTTTCTGAATCCTTTTCAGCCAGTATAAATGGGAAACATTCAGCGCCGTCAGCGGTGCTTTACTATATAAATGAAAAATACTTCAAATCGTATTCATATTTGTTATGATATTGAAACACAGGAATTAAAAAATATGATTCTATCAAAGGAAAACTTGTAACTTCTTTTCCTTTATATTTTTGACATACGTGTGCGCGCGCACACACACACACACAAACATGCATGTGCACACACACGCGCATTTATATATATATATATATATATATATATATTGAATTTAAGTCTTTGTTTTGTTTTTGTTTTCAAAAATAAGAAAAAAACATTCTTTTCATATCAAAGACGCACAACGTATTTTAGATTTTAACTTTTGTATTTTGCTTTTTTTTTTTTTTTTTTCAAATTAGTTATCCTGAAAACGTCTTTAAGCAGTGAAGTTGAAACCTCAATGAACATATAATTCATTTTCGGTGTTTCTTTTTTGCATTTTTTGATTACGTTGGACTATTAATCCCATGAAGAGGATGCCACCCAACGAAAAAAAACATGAACCTCATTTTCTTTTGATTCCAAATTTATGTGTTACATATTTTCTGTATTGAATGTTTGTAGAACGCATTGTTAGATCTCATTGTCACCAGCACTGATCCCATAACAACTGAATAATTGTTATACAACGAAACAGTTTGCCAGTCATATATATATATATATATATATATATATATATATATATATATATATATATATGCGCCTAACAAAATTAAAATGACAAGAAATATTACTCATACTATCCTAAGTTTTAAAGAACACCTAGATTTATTAAACTGCAAAAATGCTGCATACACAAAATAAATTTTATCTTAGTATAAAACACATAATAATATTACAACAACAACAATAATAATGATAATAAAAACAAATAAATAAATAATAATAATAATAACAACAATAATAATAATAATAAAAACAAATAAATAAATAAATAATAATAATAATAATAATTATAATAATAATAAAAATAAACAAGTATAAAGTAAAATGTAAAAAAAAAAAAAATGCAAATTAAAGCTTTACCATTTACTTAGAAATACAGGGTGGAACAGTAAAATTGTCCCCCCTAGAAAAGGCAACATGATCCCATTTCCGTTTAGTGGAAACCGGTTTTCTTTTTTTTTTTTTTTTTGCAGACTATCTACTAGTTGGCCAGTTGTGTATAAATCCAAAAAGCGATAGGAGCCTTCTATCATGTCTGAAAGTGTCACAATGTTTAACAAGTGAGATCAGAGATGAACCGTTGTACAACTTATAATTTCTACTGATCAAAGTTTTGACAACAGGACTATTGCCAGCACCTTGGAAATCCAAATCCAAATGGTTCAACGCTTGAGGGCACATCTCAATGAAGTTTCCGGCCACGGTTATGGTCTTTAGTGTGGTTTCAAGTGGGAGCCACATTATGCTACCTCACATCTTTGAAGTCGGCTTGAAAGTCAACACCAAAGTGTACCTGGATTTGCTGAAGAGTGTGATGATCCCCTGGTGCAATCAGGTGGTCGCTGGCAATCCTGGGTGTGGCAGCAGGACTCAGCGCCAGACCACAAGTTCAAAGAGACACAGGCTTAGCTTCTCTCAATGCTCCCTCCCTCTTAGCTCGACAAGAACTCGGTGGACTACTTTGTTTGGTCATACATCGAGAACATCACCAACATGACCTCCCATAGCACCAAAGTCAGCCTGATCACCACCATCTGCTGAGTATTTGCTGAACCCCCACAGTTGCTTGTGCAAAAGGCATGTTCCCAGTTCTGGACTCTTATCAAGGCAGTGATTGAGGCTGAAGGCAGGTACATTGAATAGATGTCAGCTCTACTACATAATAAAGTTAACTAAATTAATTTTTTTCAATAAAAGTTAATAAATAAAGATGAAGCGTTGTTTTCTTTCAGGCGACAATTTTATCATTCTACCTTGTATAATGGCTTGTTGCAGTTATGCCGTTTTCACTATAGGGTCGGTCCTAGGTAACGGGGCCAGTTAAGACGTTTTGTCGCGTGGTGTTGGTGCTGATGATAACGTCACAATAAAAAACAACAATGCTTGTTATATGTAGAAAAGAACCGGGGGGGGGGCAATCAACACTGCCAGGCGTCTCGATTCTAAGGATGGGACCAGAGGGCACGGCTTACTCAACTCGAGGTGATTGTGTCTTCACCAGTACCGCCGGCCGACTACCCTTTTCACCAATACCTCCGGCCGACTCCTCTTTTCACCAATACCGCCAGCCGACTCCTCTCTTGCAAAAATCTGCACGGTTTTTATATGATTTCTGTCACGTTCGCCCAGAGACTCCGACCTACACGTAAGCGTAACTCGATCTGCTAGATAATCGATTTCGTTGACATAGAATGATCGAATATCGACCGAGACATTCCATGTATTGTTCATCTGATTTCTATTTTTAGACGTGATTTTTGTTTAAATTAAGAAAGATGGACCTTATTTTGCATGTTTCCATATTTAACAAACAAAAATGTAATTTCGTCGTTTTTTTTTTTCGATTAAAAAAAAAAAACACCACCAGCGCCAATTCCGCTTTTCGGGCCGCACTATCTAACAGTGACCATCATTCAAAATCAAGACGTCTGACCATGTCACACAGTGACTAATGGATCTCTCTGTGAATAAGAGTAAATAAATAAATTATTTTTTAATTTAAATTTAATTTTTTTCATTTAAATTTCAAATCCTCCCTCTTTGACGCCCTTCCAAATAATGTCCGTTGGCAGTAATGCATTTGCTGTACCGTTCTAACAAATTCATGAAGGCCCTATGGAAGTCCTCTCGTGTTAGCGTGCCAATGACCCTCATTCATCTCCTTAATTGTCTCATAACAACAGCCTCTAAGTTTTTTTTGAGCTTAGTGAATAAGCAAACGTCACAGGGAGCAAAGTATGAAAAGGTGAGAAACTGCCTTGATGTCCATCTTGGTCAAATAGTCTGTGACAAGGATGGAGTTGTGAAGTGGTACATTAAGACAAATCTTCCAAAACTTCACTTCCTCGTGGATAATTGTGTGTACAACTCCCATACTGACATCAAACTGTGCACTTATTGTCCCTATAGACACACTGCGATCCTTATCCATTAAATTCTTTAACCAACTCTGGTGTTCTGACTTCCTTACTCCTCCCACACCTTTTATCATCTTTCACAGATTCCCTGCCTTCCTTGAGTCTCTTATGCTACTCAAAAGCTGATGCTAGATTCATGCAAGATGGTCCAAAAGCAGTTTTAAGCATTCCATACGTTTCCGTGGCATTTTTTCCAAGTTTTAAAACAGAATTGTATTGCATATTGTTCTTCTAAAGTGTCATCACGTCCAGATTGCACTTTTGAAATTCACCAGATGTCACAATCAGGCTTTAATAGGGTGTTGAAATTCACCAGATGTCACAATCAGGCTTTAATAGGGTGTAGCTGTTCATTTGAATTTGAAATTATAAAAACTGGTCAGTCATCTCATCAGATTTATAGAAATAACATACAGAATTTTCAAATGTCTATGACAATTTAAATGGCTGTACAAAAATGTCTGCAAAATTATTGAAGGCACCTCATATCTAAAGAACTGCCTAAGCAACTGTTTTATGGAGAGATAGATAGAGGTAAATGATGATCAATCAGGAAAAAGATTTAAGGATGCTCTGAAAAACAAGTTTAAATTATTTGAGATGGATTTAAGTAACTGGGAAGCCAATTTGAAAGGTCAATCATTATCGAGAAAAATTTTAAGAGTGGTGTGTAGATCTTTGTTGCCTTAAAGCATGCTTTAAAAAAGCAGGATGAAAATATAATGTCAAAGAATATACAACAGGAACTGAAGTGAACTGTATGTGATGAGTTCCTTTTGTAAAAAATTGGTTTTGTAATTCATCTGAAATCACACATTCAAAGGCAGGAACTTATAAGGAGGCTTAAACAGCATGACTTGCAATGCTAAGATGTCATATTTGTGGTCTAATCTGCAAATGAAAGTGGCCTGATACGACGTTCAAGGATTCACAGTGTAAACATGCGAGTACACTTACCAAAAGTAAAGCTTTTGTATGAGATATGTGAATGATAAAGTAGAACAAAAGCTGGGTTAAAAAGCCACCTAATTGACTGAAGAGATGACAAACTGGCTTTGTATTACTGTAGACATAGATTCGAAAAATTTGTCAAAAAACAAATATATAACAAATAAATGTTATCAAAGGCAAGATAGATTAATTTTTCTACCAAACTGGATATATTTTTCGTGTTTTTATTCAATGTAACATATTTATTCAGCTCGAAAAACATACAGTGTTTACCGATGTATTGGAAAATTCAAGATGGCGTCTGATTCTCTCTTTAACACGGTAAGTTTAGGAAAAGGTGTTATAAATAAAAAAACTATACAAAATACTATTAAAAACCTGCTGAATATACGTCAACCTATGTCACGGTAACATATATTGAGCGAGTTTTTAACAGTATTTTATCTGGGTTTTTATTTATAACACCTTTTCCCAAACTTACCGTGTTAAAGAGAGAATCAGACGCCATCTTGAATTTTCCAATACATCGGTAAACACTGTATGTTTTTCGAGCTGTATAAACATGTTACATTGAATAAAAACACGAAAAATATATCCAGTTTAGTAGAAATGTAACTTATCTTGCTTTTGATAACATTTATTTGTTATATATTTGTTTTTTGACAACTTTTTCGAATCTATGTGTACAGTAATACAAACCCGACAAACTTTCTTCCAGAAGAATAAATCATCATAGGTCATCGAGCGGGCGGAAATCACCAGCATTGAGGCCATGCTGCTGAAGTCACAGCTACGCTGGGTCGGGCACATCTCCAGAATGGATGATCATCACCTGTCTAAGATAGTCTTATATGGCGAACTCTCTACTGGCCGTCATGACAGAGGGGCACTGAAGAAAAGATATAAAGACTTTCTGAAGAAGTCCCTCAGTGACAGCCACATTGACTACCTCCAGTGGTCTGTTCTCACTGCTGACCGTGATACCTGGACAAAATTGAAAAAAAAAAAAACCATAAATCGACTAAATCTGTTACTTCTGCATATGCATAAGTATACCACAGTTATAGGTTTCTGTAAATTATTTATGTGTACAGATTTAGGTCATACAGTAATGGATAAGTCGGAGAGCTATGTTTTGGTTTCGATTCCAGCTGATGGTGCCAAAATCATAGATATTTTTTTACTTTTGAAATCACTACTATATATTAGGTACAATATAATAATCAATAAAGAATTGCTTTGTAAATGAAAAATCTGCATGAACTAAAACATCACATTTAAGTGTATTTTTCAATTGGGCAATGCCAGCAGCCTGCTAATATATATATATATATATATATATATATATATAAAATAAAAATTACAATTAAATTTACCAAAATAATCCAAGATGGTAAAATTAAAGTATATTATAAATATTAATGAATTAATATTTATAAAATTATCTAATGTAAAAGCTTGATAAAACCAAATAGGAAATAGAGCTTATAATATGAGCAAACAGTTAATAAAATGTGTTAAAAAACACTTTGAAATGATCTGAAAAGGAAACACTAGATAAATGGATAGACCTTAATCAGCGGAGTTTCGAAGAAATACTTACCTTCTCATCAGAGGGTAGGAATTAGCAAAATGCGGGATCGGATTTTGCTAATTCCTACCCTCTGATGAGAAGGTAAGTATTTCTTCGAAACTCCGCTGATTAAGGTCTATCCATTTATCTAGTGTTTCCTTTTCAGATTAAATATTTCAAAGTGTTTTTTAACATATTTTATTAACTGTTTGCTCATATATATACTTCATTTAATCACATAAATTAATATACGAAAGTATTATTTTATGCGTAAACTTTAAATATTTATTTCAACAGTACTCAATATATAGGTAGAGCTAGGTAGTGAGTTATAAAAATATATATGTCAATTAAGCTACACAGAAGATTCCGTGTTTCATCCATGCTCAGATTCGTCAGGCTTATGCGAAGAGTTGTGGTTGTCTCGCGTTTTTATATACGCACATTCTAAGTTAGTCAATCAGATTCCTAGTTTCCATCGTTCCCTTCCTAATCAGCCAATGGGCAGGCACTTACAGGACAAAGGCCCAGTTGAACTTCGGTTCACTCCTTCCTTTGTGTGTGCTTTTATAGCGGGAAGCATAGATATCTAGTGATTTGACCTATTTTAAACCTAGGTGTAGTTAAATGTTTGTTTTTTATTGTTATTATGTTAGTGTATATATATACATATATATGTATGATAATTTATGTATATGTATGTTTATTTTATGTATTTATTTTCTATTGTTATTGTTAATTTTAAAATTATTTTGTATCGCTATCCTAGAGTAAAGTTTATCCTGTGTACACAGTTGTTCAGTATTTCTCTCCTACAGTCTAATAGATCTTGAGTTTCTTTAAAGTATAGGATAGCAAATGTTTCATGAAGGCATGGATCATCTAGGTCTCTACATGTGTTTGCTTGTCTTACTATTTTCCATTCAACTACCGGCGAATGTCCGCTTTTGTTTAGTTGCCAGTATTTGTTTGCTAGTGTTGTCTTCATTTAGTGTTTTTTTTTTTAATTTTTGAACATACTTTTGTGGTCATAATATCTGGTTTTGAAATCTAAGGAAGTCATACCTATGTAATATTTCTTGTTATTTGGGTTTTCTTTCACAAATATTGTGGCCTGGTAAACTATGCTTTTGGTTAGACATTTATTTTGAAGTGGGCAAAGTGTGCAAGATCGACAGTTGTATTTATTGTGTTCATTATTAGTATTTTTATTTTTATTATGGTTGTCGTTGTTCTAAGTTGGTTTATTATTATTATTATCATTTATACAAGTTACATATGTCATTAATGTTAGTTTTATTTTTGTCATGGTGTCCACTTTTTTTTTGTTGGTTTCATTGCTTTTATTTAATATTTTGTTATTATGCGCTTTAATTATCATCTCAAAATTTTCTCAGCAGCTGTATGATAACTTTAGGTTATTTTTATTGAAAATTTTGTGTAAGGGATTGGTTACGTGGAAGTGCTTTTCGATGAGAGCTACAAATTTCTTGCCAAGTTTTGTTTTAACATTTGATTGTATGGCACCATATACCAAATTATATTTCTTTTTCTTCTAATTTTAATTTTATTTTCGTTATTGATGTTTTGTTGCTCATATTTGATATCATTATTTTTATATCCACTATTTTTTAGGGCTGTTTTGTAGATATTGTGTAATCAGTTTTTTTTTTCTGTCTGTTTCGATTTACTCAAAACCGCACACACCTCGTCTTCTCATGTATCGTTCTCTTCTTCCTCTTCTACTTCTTGCTCTTTTTCTTCTTTTTTCTTCTCAGTCGTCAGAAGCGTCGTCTTTGTCTTGACTACGTTTTTCCTTCTCTCTTCTTGATCACAGTGACCCGTTTTTATGCTAAGCTGAACTCTCGTGTGTGCGAGAGAACACGAGATTTTGCGTGATTACTTGGCAATATTAACCGGCCGCCGCCATCTTGCCATTTTTCTTTGGACGTGCCCGCTTTGCAGAGTGCACACCTCGAGCGTTTGTCAGGTAAGCCCGTCTGTTCGCAATTCATTACACATTGATTGACCTGTTAAATACATTTTCATCCCTTGAGTTATTGCTGAGTCTACTTACGATCTAGTTAGGAATCTGTTTTATAATTGATGGTGGGTGATTGGACTTAGGGTTTACGTATATTGGATTAGCGTTATCTTTTAAGTAGGGTTCATATGTGTTTTTATCTAAATTTAATATGATGTCCAGGAAGTTTGTTATTTTTATGTTAGTACATCTACTTTTAGGCATAATTTTTTCATTTCCTTGTGTATGATTCACTTAAAGCACTCTTCCTTGACTTTGTTGGAGTCTTTTATTATAGCTAGTCCATCATCTTAATGTAGGCCAATATCCGTAGTATCAAATATACTTGTGAGGGTATATAGAATGAATAATCCCACAGGATCTGATGCCTCTGCAGAATCCAGACCACCCATCGCCAAATCAAACAAATTAGTCATTTTAGTTTTTATCCATTGGTTATTGTTATTTACTAGAACTGATTTTCTACATTTTTTAGTAATGTGGATTTCTAGAAAATAAATAAAATAAACATACATATACATAAATTATCATACATATATATATATATATAAAGTAACATAATAAAAAAACAAAAAAAACACACATTTAACTACACCTAGATTTAAAATAGGTCAAATCATAGATATCTACAATTCCCACTAAAAAACACACACAAAGAAAGGGGTGAACCCAAGGTTAACTGGGCCTTTGTCCTGTAAGTGCCTGCTCATTGGCTGATTAGGAAGGGAGCAGTGTAAACTAGGAATCTGATTGGCTAACTAACAACTCAATAGAATGTGCGTCTACAAAAATGTGAGACAACCACAACTTTTTGCCTGACAAATCTGAGCATGGATAAAACACAGAATATTCTGCGTAGCTTAATTGCCATTTATATTTTTATAACTTACCATATATATATATATATACAGAGAGAGAGAGAGAGAGAGAGAGAGAGAGAGAGAGAGAGTATATAAATTTAATTTTATATTTGAATTTCATTCAGAAAATATAATTTTTCAAAACAAAAATGTATTATTTGAACAAAGAATACCATTTAAAGTAATTATTTTGAATTGTATTCTTTGTTCAAATAATACATTTTTGTTCAGAAAAATTATATTTTTCCCAATGAAATTTAAATACAAAAAAAAATTAATTTTATTTTTCTCTATCTAGTATATTGAGCTATTCCTTTTTGGCTAGGATTATCATATATGAAAATATAACCTCCCAAAAATATTTTTTAAGACTTGATACCACAGGATTCAATAATCTGTGATCTTATTCACCTCAATATTCTGATATATATATATATATATATATATATATATATACGGTTTATATTTTATTACCGTTTTTATATATATATATATTAGTGTTGGGAATATTACTTGGAATTGGTAATCGGAAAAATCGGAGTTTTTTGGGGTATTCGAATCGGAAAAATTTGAGCCTATTTTCCGATGCCAAAACCGATTTTTTTTACACAGTGATCACCACTTATCAAGGCCCGGAAGCCACTCAGGGATAAGGGTTATTGCAAGTACATTACGTTAGTGTGAAGATTTGATGAAGTGTTTACTTAAGGGGGCGGTTTATCAGGAATTTGTTAACGTTGGACTTGAACACATCCAAGTTGTAGTCAGGTGGGAAGCAGGCAGACGGAACAGAGTTCCACAGGCGTGCAGTTCTAAGAAAGAAACTTTGTTCATGGAATCCGCGTTTTGATTTAGGCACAGATATAGAGTGGGGGAAATTTTTCACAGTGGATTCAGCTAGACGGGTGTTTTTCATGAAAGATTGGCGAGGGGGGGACCAGAGATTGGAGTTCAGATGAGCACCTGCCATGGAAATAACTTTAAAACAAGGATAGGCTCGCAACGTCTCTTCTGTGGGAGAGAGATTCCTTTAATTATCTATTTTATTTGATTTTGTGTTTATAAAACGTCTTCCATTGCTTGTAGTAATAATAAAATAATAAATGTTTATTTATTTAAACTTCCAGTAAGACTTAAATCTCTAGATCACACCCTCACAGGTGTGTTTTTACGCATGAGAAAATACATACCCATTTAAGATGTGCTTTCACGGTAATCAAGACAAAATAACACTTTTATATTTAAATATTTAGACATTTATAAGGAATCGGAATCTATAATTGTATCAGAATCAGGAATTCCGTACGGAATTGGTAAAAATAGTGGAATCGTTCTATCACTAATATATATATATATAGATATATATACAAAACACTATATAACAGTCACTTTTACATAGTTTACAAATATTGACTCAACTAATAAGAAAGTGTCATTGAATTTTTGAGATCAGGATTGATAATTTGTATTATTTGAATTATTGTTCTCATCTTAAGAACCTGTGGTGTAACGGATAAAGTAGTAAATAAAATCCAGTTTTATGTCACACACTTTTGTAGGTTGAAGGTTCAATCCTCAGTTCAGGTGATACTAAAAGTACAATTGCAATTTACTAAAGACTTTTACCTGCTCATGGCTGACAGAATGAGAGCATGTTATTTCCATGGATTAAATAAATTGTTCTATTCGAACTTGCGTGCATGTTCTCAAGTATGCCAGAAAATTTAGTTTCACAAGAGATGCCTGAAGAAGGTTGCAGGCTACATCAGTCAAAATTCTGCAAAAGATGAGAACAGTAGTTCGAATGATCTAAAGTATCTAAGTATTTGATATTCTACAATGGTTTCAAAACTATAAGTATTTGATATTCTACAATGGTTTCAAAACTATAAGTATTTGATATTCTACAATGGTTTAAAAACTATAAGTATTTGATATTCTACAATGGTTTCAAAACTATAAGTATTTGATATTTTACAATGGTTTCAAAACTATAAGTATTTGATATTCTACAATGGTTTCAAAACTATAAGTATTTGATATTCTACAATGGTTTCAAAACTATAAGTATTTGATATTTTACAATGGTTTCAAAACTATAAGTATTTGATATTCTACAATGGTTTCAAAACTATAAGTATTTGATATTCTACAATGGTTTCAAAACTATAAGTATTTGATATTCTACAATGGTTTCAAAACCTGTTCCAATGGTTTATTTCACTTTTTCTTTATTAACAAGAAGACATATATAAAAAAAAAATGTCAAACTTTTATTTTTTTTGTGTGAGGCGGAGAAGGAGAAGAAGATAAAGAAGAATAGTTCACAAAGTCAGGATCACTATCTTCTTCGTCATCTATGACGATCGGTTTTGAACGTTTTCTCTTTATCAAGGCGGAATTCTTTGATGGCTCCACTTTTACGGCATCTGAGGCACCATTCTCTTCATCACTTTCAAAGAGATTGATAGATCCTTTACTTTTCTTTGGACTTTTTGAAACTTTGGCAGCAACATCATTGGAAGAACTTGGCGCTTTTCTTACACGAAACTTCATGAGAAATTCTTCACCAGCTTTTAAATTTGCTACTTTCGGACCTGCATAGAGAAAAAAACAAAAAACATGCAAATGAATATAAATATCTGTTTTCTACTAATATATAAAAGGAAATTTGTGTTCGTTCCATATGGACTCAAAAACGGCTGGGTTGATTTTTACGAAATTTCACATGTAGCTACTTTATGTGTCTGGCAGTGTTCTTAGATAGTTTTAATATCGGAATACTTTCAATAAGTATTGATAATTGATAATCGAAATAATCCGATGAAAGAAGGAACAACCTATTTTGACCAAAATTAATGCCTTGTACGGCCTACCATCACAGGTACATTTGAGTAGTTTTATTACCACACAATTCGAAAGGCCCAACATATAAAATGAACAGTAGGTTCTTTAATATGACAGGGGCACATACAAAATGAATGTTTCTGTTTAGAGCATAACTTAAGCATGATGTCTGACTTTTGAATTTCAAACTTTAATCCATGCCATTATATATAAAAAATAGTTTTATAAAATCAACAGTAGTTTCTCTACAGTGCAATGTAGACTACAACGTACTGTGGGAAGTCATGTGAAGCTTTGTCTCGGTGCACTGTGATGGGTCCTCAACTAGAGAAGGCATTCGATCGATTTGATTGAAAAATGGGCGTTTTCACCGATTTCGATGACAATAAAAATATGGGAGTGTGAAGCATTTGTTGATCGTCATTCAATCCCAGGCAATGCCAGGTGTCCCTGCTTGTTTGAGATAAATAGAGATGTTTGTCTGGTTGTCTGCACATCAGTTAGAATTTTTTTTTTTCAAAATACAAATACATTGAGGAATTTGGCTCACTTCGAAATATCAGTGATGTTTTTTACTTTCAGAAATGGAGATTATGGCATTAACAGATCATAAGAGATGTCAGACAAATAAAACATAAATTGAAACATTTAGATCTTCCATCTGAAGGTCTTTCATTTGACTAATTTGAACTTTCTTATGAACATAGCTTAAAACATTCCCTTAATAATAGTGTTGGGACGATTAATCAGAATCAGGAATTGGAAAAATCGGAGCTTTTTGGGGTATCAGAATCTGGAAAATTTTAGCCTATTTTCCGAGGCCAAAACCAGTTCCTTTAATTATCTATCTTATTTTATTTTGTTTTTATAAAAACATTTTCCACTGCTTGCAATACTAATAAAATAATAAATATTTATTGATTTAAACTTTTAGTAAGACTAAAATCTCTAGATCACTCTGTCACAAGTGTGCTTTTTACGTTTGAGAAAATACACGCACATTTAAGATGTGTTTTTAACAGTAATAATTTTTTAGCATAATATTTAGAGATTTATAAAGAATCGGAATCGGTAATTGTATCGGAATCGTCCCATCACTAGTTAATAAACTAATCATAGCTTTTCTGTGACATCATAAATTTATTGTGAATTCAAATGTGAGTGATAATAAAAAGCAAACACATTGATGGTTAAACATTGTCAATAGCATCGGAAATTGTTTCAAGAGTTCAAAACAATTTATTTGGCTTTAACATGGTATTGGATAGAATTCTTTCAGTTATATAATCTTCCCAACCACGCAAAAATATGCGATTGGATTGTAAATAAATATGGGAGTTTATTATGCATCTGCTAATTAAGCTATTAGACATACAAACATGAAATTTTGTGGCAATTATCCCTTGTGCATTCAGTTTTCTCTTACAGGGAATCATAAGACAGTGAGCTCTAGTAAAAGGCGTTGGTTGGTTGGTTGTTTTTGTTTTACGGCATATCAACCCTTTTCAGGTTATTTAAAGTTGAATCCGGTGATTTTGAAGAAAATTTTTTTTAATAGAATATATTTGTTTTTTGCAAGTCAGTTTCTATTTAACCCATAGTTGGGACCCTAACAGGTACTACCACTCCGGGTCAGAGTGGACCTGGGAGCAATGGTAATTAAAGGGTGGCTCCACACTCCCCACAGCCTGCAAGCTGGGCCTCACCATCGGATATAGTTTAAGGTCATATCCAGGACCCCCATTGAGGGACTTTTACCCTCTGCAGGGGGGCAGTCGGCGTATTCTAATGCCCCACCGACAGGGCTAAGTAAAAGGCGTGTTTTTAGAGGTGCAGATTTCACAACCATCGGTAATTTTGAGTTCGGCTTGGTTTGCCAATTCATCATGGTGATACTGACACAAAAGCAACGTTTTGAAACTATAAATAACACAATTTATTTACTGAGAGAAACATTTGATAAACAAATAATCTCACAAAATACACCTGTAAACTGGTCACCTCAGTCGTGCGATTTAATCTCATTAGATTATTTTCTTTGGGAATATATAAAGTCCCATGCCTATGCCGACAAGCTAGACACAATAGACCACTTGGAAGAAAACATCTGACACATTATTGCCGAAATATAGCCTAATTTAATGCACAAAGTTTGTGAAAATTAGATCTCTACATTACACCATATACACAGGCGCCATTGGCTGAAATTGTATTGAAATTATTATGATTAAACTTTAGAATAAACATCATATTTGTATAATAAAATTTTTTAAAAAATCTGCTGCCTCCAAAAGGGTACTTCTGCAGTTTAAAGCCCGTTTTTCCGTGAGTCTCACTCGGCAATGCCTGGCGCACGATGAAAACCACCGGATTATACTGAGCAGATGGAAACAATAAAAAAACAAACAAAAAAGAAAGAAAATAAAAAAAAAACAACCTACCGTAGTAATTTCATAAATTTTACTGTGTTTTTTTTTCTATTTTTTTAGGGGGGGGGTAATAAAAGTTTTGTTTCTTTGAATTATTTAAATATATATTTCACTTTATTTGTGTAGTGAAAGTTATTTTGGTATTTTTTCATGACATACATTGGCTGTATATTTATCTCGACAAGATGAACTTGCTGGAAAAATGTTTCTGTGGTTTACAGGAGTAAGTCACAGACTAGAAAACCTCATATAAAGCATTTGTTCATAACTCCCTACCCCCATTAAAAAACAAAAGTAAAAAAAAAGAATCTTTATGGTGAATGCACCTGTGACAGAAACAAAATATTGTACACCAAAAATCACGTAAATTGATTGTTTTAGTTTGGTTTGGTTTCGCCAGTGTTGGGGAGGTTCTTTGGTGGAGGAGGCTGCACTGTATGGTCCAAGATTTATGCTGACATCTTTTATATATCTTTTACATGGGTCTTTGAACCAAAACTGAGGGCAACCCCTTTTTTCTCTTGCTGGTTATCCATGCTTGGTAAAAGTCTTTTGGGATCTGATTTTGTTTTTAGAAAAACATTTTCCACTGCTTGTAGTACTAATAAAATAATAAATATTTATTGATTTAAACTTTTAGTAAGACTAAAATCTCTAGACCACTCCGTCACAAGTGTTTTTTACGTTTGAGAAAATACATACACATTTAAGATGCGTTTTTACAGTAATAATTTTTTAGTAAAATATTTAGAGATTTATAAAGAATCGGAATTGGGAATTTTGTATGGAATCAGGAAAAATATCGGAATCGTCCCATCACTACTTGATAAACTTATCATAGCTTTTTTGTGACATCATAAATCACGTAAATTGATTGTTTTAGTTTAGTTTGGTTTGGTTTCGCCAGTGTTGGGGAGGTTCTTTGGTGGAGGAGGCTGCATGGGTCTTTGAACCAAAACTGAGGGAAACCCCTTTTTTCTCTTGCTGGTTATCCATACTCGGTAAAAGTCTTTTGGGATCCTAGTGTCCTGCACCTGAACCCAGCAGATGTGTCAAAGCCAGTGCAGTCGATGTTGATGCAAGACAGTACATACTGGGTATATCGAATATTAAACAGTTTTATTTGTCTATATCATATATTTGACTATATTTAAAATTAAATGATTATGATATATCAGCATTATGTTTTATTTGTGACGTTTGTTTAACTTTAATGTCAAAACTATATTAACTGCTACACTAGGTGTATCAGAATTTTTGTAGGAATTTTTGACACCCCTAACACGAAACTACAAATAAAATATAAAAAATTTGTAATTTCTCTTTTAAAGGTGGGTTGTTTATTTTCTTTATGGATTATACTTCCAAAATAAACTATTAAAGTTGTATAAAAAGTAATAGAAATATTTTTTAAAAAACAGTAATGAAATTAATTGAATATTATGAGTTCAGTATTTTTCAATTTTTAAACTTTAAAAATCTATCAAAATTTTTCTATTGATTTTATTTTTACGATATTTTCAGGGTCAATGTGAAATTTTATGCTCTTTCCAATAAACTGAATATAATATTTTAGTCAAACGGTTTTTTTAAATTCACGCCCCCCCCCCATTTTCAAATGTCTATTAAAAAGTAAATAATTAATTTATGTACCAAAGTTTTGTATATCACAAATTTAAGATAAAAGATCAATAAATAATATATTCAAATTTAAAACAAAAAAAATAGTGTTTTTTAGAAATTTACCTGTAAAGTCCGAAGTTTAAAACCGTTTTTTAAAAAAAAACATGTTGTTTGTTTTTATTTTTTTTTTTTAATGAAACCTTGTTCCTTGCTCCTTTAATTGAAAAAAAAAATTAGGGTTTGAATTACATTTTTCGAGGAGTTATAAGCTTCGAAAGATATCAGGTGGAATTATTCAATAGTTTTCACAAAATTTCTGACACTGCTACTGCTACACGTACATTAAAGTGAGGAGAATGCCTGCTCTTCCATTGACTGCAGTATAATTGTAAAAATAATTTAACTAAATAGGAATTATTCAATAATAATATATTGCTTAATAAAACATAAAAGTTACCACACCACAATATGTATAAGTGAAAATCTAAGGAACAAAATCATTGATATTTTTTTATCTTAATAAACACAAATCTAAATAAAAAAAAAACACAAACAAAAAAAAACAAGAAAAGGAAAACAATGGAAATCTTACCAGGAATCAAATAACTGATTGTCGAATAAGGGGTGAAATGGAATTCCTCTTTTAGTTGGCCACGCATTAACATAGTTGCAATTATCCGTTCACAGGTTTCCATTGTCAGATTTGGAGGTTTCACTTCCTTCACTTTTGATCCAGGGGGTCCTTTTCCAAACCAGGCATCCAATAATTTGTTCAGTGTCAATTTCTTATCAATCTTAACCCCTTGACTAACCAATTTGATTACATCCAAACACTGGCTGGAAATATTCTTTTCTCTTAGTGCTTTCAAAAGAAAGAAAGAAAAGTTACAAATATTTTTTTTCATTAGAAATACTGTTTTGGAATTAAAGTAGCAAAAAGAAAAAAAATCTCTTATATCTATACATAATTTTATATATATACTAGCAGGGAGACCTGATGTTGCCCAGCATTGAATTAGGATTAATGCATGCTACACACTTCTAATACTTTTATTGTTATCAAAACTGTGAAATTGTCTATTTTTCAATCAAATTGATTAATTACCCGCTCTAGTCATGCATCTCCCATGATACACTGGTAGAAAGGTTCACATTCCTCCCCGCAATGACTTAATACACAATACATTGTGGTTTATAGGTTGATTTTTAAAAAATATTTTTATATGAATTAAAGTTTGAGTTCAAAAGTCAAGTATCATGCTTTAATTGTGCTCTAAACAGAAACCTAAATTTTACATGTGCCTCGTCATATAAAAGAACCCACTGTTAATGTTATATGCCTCGCCTTTCAGAATGTGTGGTGATAAAAGTTCAAAAATGCATTTGTGATGTTAAATTGTGTCAGAATGTTAACATTGATCAAAATCAGACTGTTCCTTCTTCACTCCAATTTTTTCGATTATTGATTTTTGATATTTATAAGGGGCTTTCCAACAGAAAACCTATCTAAGAATACTGCCAGATACATAAAACACATTTGTGTGAAATTTCCAAAAACATTGGTCAAACCTTTCGGAATCTATAGCAAATGAACTCACACACAGCAAAGTGTTTTATACATATGATTAATTGAATAAGTTCAAATGAGAAGCTGCAAATACCTTTATATGCATATTATATAAAATGGAAAAATATAAAGGTATCTGCAGCTTCTCTTCCTATTTTCGGATTTTAATCATGTCAAATGACACATCATTTCCTTTTGATGGATTGATTGTTGCTATTTCTTCTGATGAGTTAAGGGCATAATAGATTCACTGATTGATATAATAATTAAGTGGTTGCTTTTGTGCTATGAAACAGATATTGTCAAGAATTGTATAAGTGAACTGAATTAAAGGAATAAATTATATGATGGTCAAAATAATGACTTTTGTAATATAACTTTTTGTCATTTATTCTCTCTCTCTCTCTTTATATATATATATATATATATATATTATTATTAAATTCATATTCTTATCTATTCATTTGTTTGTTCACAACGATGTCATAGCATATATAATATATATAATGTAAGACATCATAACATATGATGTCATGTATGTGAGAGGAGGCAAAAAGTAAA